>NC_053025.1:5843379-5977569 GCF_003073215.2 Triticum urartu
AAGCTTGCATCGACGTAACCCTTTACGACGAACTCTTTTACCACCTCCATAATCGGGAAAATTCCTTAGTCCACTAGTTACTAAGGATAACTTTGACCGCTGTCCAGTGATCCATTCTTGGATCACTCTTGTACCCCTTGACTGACTCATGGCAAGGCACACTTCAGGTGCGGTACACAGCATAGCATACTGTAGAGCCTACGTCTTAAGCATAGGGGACGACTTTCGTCCTTTCTCTCTATTCTGCCATGGTCGAGCTTTCAGTCTTAACTTCATACCTTACAACTCAGGCAAGAACTCCTTCTTTGACTGATCCATCTTGAACAACTTCAAGATCATGTCAAGGTATGTGCTCATTTGAAAGTACTATTAAGCGTTTTGATCTATCCTTATAGATCTTGATGCTCAATGTTCAAGTAGCTTAATCTAGGCTTTCCATTGAAAAACACTTTCCAAATAACCCTATATGCTTTCCAGAAATTCTATGTCATTTCTGATCAACAATATGTCAATAACATATACTCATCAGAAATTCTATAGTGCTCCCACTCACTTCTTTGGAAATACAAGTTTCTCATAAACTTTGTATAAACCCAAAATCTTTGATCATCTCATCAAAGCATACATTCCAACTCCGAGATGCTTACTCCAGTCCTTAGAAGGATTGTTGGAGCTTTGCATACTTATTAGCATCTTTCAGGATTGACAAAACCTTCCGGTTGTATCACATACAACCTTTCCTCAAGAAAATCGTCGAGGAAACAATGTTTTGACATCCTATTTGCAAGATTTCATAAATAATGCAGTAATCGCTAATATAATTCCAACAGACTCTTAGCATCGCTACGAGTGAGAAAGTCTCATCGTAGTCAACTCCTTGAACTTGTCAGAAAACATCTTAACGACAAGTCGAGCTTTCTTAATGGTGACATTTACCATCATTGTCCGTCTTCCTTTTAAAATCCATCTACACTCAACAGCCTTACGACCATCAAGTAGTTCTTCCAAAGTCTACACTTTGTTTTCATACATGGATCCTCTCTCGGATTATATGGCCTCAAGCCATTTATCGGAATCCAGGCCCACCATCGCTTCTCCATAGCTCGTAGGTTCATTGTTGTCTAGCAACATGACTTCCAAGACAGGATTACGTACCACTCTGAAGTAGTACGCATCCTTGTCATCCCACGAGGTTTGGGAGTGACTTGATCCGAAGTCTCATGATCAATATCATAAGCTTCCACTTCAATTGGTGTAGGTGCCACAGGAACAACTCTTTGTGCCCTGCTATACACTAGTTGAAGTGACGGTTCAACAACCTCATCAAGTCTCCACCATCCTCCCACTCAATTCTTTCGAGAGAAACTTTTCTTTGAGAAAGGACCCGATTCTAGAAACAATCCCTTATTGCTTTCGAATCTGAGACAGGAGGTATACCCAACTGTTTTTGGGTGTCCTATGAAGATGCATTTATCCGCTTTGGGTTCGAGCTTATCAGCCTGAAACTTTTCCACATAAGCGTCGCAGCCCCAAACTTTTAAGAAATGACAGCTTAGGTTTCTCTAAACCATAGTTCATACAGTGTCATATCATCGGAATTACGTGGTGCCCTATTTAAAGTGAATGTGGTTGTCTCTAATGCCTAACCCATAAACTATTGTGGTAATTCGATAAGAGACATCATGGTATGCATCATATCCAATAGGGTGCAGTTATGATGTTCGGACACACCATCACACTATGGTGTTCCAGGCTGTATTAGTTGTGAAACAGTTTCCACAATGTCTTAATTCTGTGCCAAACTCGTAATTCAGATATTCATCTCTATGGTCATATCATAGATATTTTATCCTCTTGTCACGACGATCTTTCAACTTCACCCTGAAATTACTTGAACCTTTCAATAATTCAGACTCGTGATTCATCAAGTAAATATACTCAACATCTACTCAAATCATCTGTGAAGTAAGAACATAACGATATCCACTACATGCCTCAGCACTCATTGGACTGCACACATCAAAAATGTATTACTTCCAACAAGTTGCTTTCTTGTTCCATTTTACTGAAGACGAGGCTTTCAGTCATCTTGCCCATGTGGTATGATTTGCATGTCTCAAGTGATTCAAAATCAAGTGAGTTCAAACGGTCCATTTGCATGGAGTTTCTTCATGCATATACACCAATAGACATGGTTCGCATGTCTCAAACTTTTCAAAAACGAGCGAGCCCAAAGATCCATCAACATGGAGCTTCTTCATGCGTTTTATACCGATATGACTTACGTGGCAGTGCCACAAGTAGGTGGTACTATCATTACTATCTTTTGGCATGAACATGTGTATCACTACGATCGAGATTCAATAAACTATTCATTTTAGGTGTAAGACCATTGAAGGTATTATTCAAATAAACAGAGTAACCATTATTCTCCTTAAATGAATAACCGTATTGTGATAGATATAATCCAGTCATGTCTATGCTCAACGCAAACACCAAACTCAATGGTAGAGGGAGCGTGCGATGCTTGATCATATCAACATTGGAAACACTTCCAACACATATCGTCAGCTCACCTTTAGCTAGTCCCCGTTTATTCCGTAGCTTTTATTTCGAGTTACTAACACTTAGCAACCGAACCGGTATCTAATACCCTGGTGCTACTAGGAGTACTAGTAAAGTACACATTAACATAATGTATATCCAATATACTTCTATCGACCTTGCCAGCCTTCTAATCTACCAAGTATCTAGGGTAATTTTGCTCCAGTGGCTGTTCCCTTTATTACAGAAGCACTTAGTCTCGGGTTTGGGTTCAACCTTGGGTTTCTTCACTAGAGCAGCAGCTGAATTGCCGTTTTATGAAGTATCCCTTCGTGCCCTTGCCCTTCTTGAAACTAGTGGTTTCACCAACCATCAACAATTGATGCTCCTTCTTGATTTCTACTTTTGTGGTGTCAAACATCACGAACATCTCAAGGATCATCATATATGTCCCTGATATATTATAGTTCATCACGAAGCTCTAGCAGCTTGGTGGTAATGACTTCGGAGAAACATCACTATCTCATCTGGAAGATCAACTCCCACTTGATTCAAGCGATTGTTGTACTCAGACAATCTGAGCACAAGCTCAACAATTGAGCTTTTCTCCTTAGTTTGCAGGTTAAGAAAATCGTCGGAGGTCTTATACCTCTTGACGTGGGCACGAGCCTGTAATTCCAATTTCAGCCCTCAAAACATCTCATATGTTTCGTGACGTTTCAAAAACGTCTTTGGTGCCTCAACTCTAAACCGTTTAACTGAACTATCATGTAGTTATCAAAACGTGTATGTCAGATGTTCGCAACATCCACACACAACGTTCGAGGTTTAGCACACTGAGCTGTGCATTAAGGACATAAGCCTTCTAAGAAGCAATGAGGACAATCCTCAGTCTACGGACCTAGTCCGCATAATTGCTACTATCAACTTTCAACTAATTTTTCTCTAGGAACATATCTAAACAGTAGAACTATAGCGTGAGCTACGACATAATTTGCAAAATCCTTTTGACTATGTTCAGAATAATTAAGTTCATCTTATGAACTCCCACTTAGATAGACATCCCTCTAGTCATCTAAGTGATTACATGATCCGAGTCAACTAGGCCGTGTCCGATCTGTGCGTGAGACAGACTAGTCAACGTCGGTGAACATCATCATGTTGATCGTATCTTCTATACGACTCATGCTCGACCTTTCGGTCTTTTGTGTTCCGAGGCCATGTCTGTACATGCTAGGCTCTTCAAGTTAACCCTAAGTGTTTTTGCATGTGTAAAACTGTCTTACACCCGTTGTATGTGAACGTAAGGATCTATCACACCCGATTAACACGTGGTGCTTCGAAACGACGAACTGTAGCAACGGTGCACAGTTAGGGGAGAACACTTCTTGAAATTTTAATGAGGGATCATCTTATTTACTACCGTCGTTCTAAGCAAACAAGATGTATAAACATGATAAACATCACATGCAATCAAATAATAGTGACATGATATGGCCAATATCATATAGCTCCTTTGATCTTCATCTTGGGGCTCCATGATCATCTATTACAAGAACATGATCAATCTCATACATCACATATATCATTCATCACATCCTTTTGGCCATATCACATCACATAGCATACCCTGCAAAAACAAGTTAGACGTCCTCTAATTGTTGTTTGCATGTTTTACGTGGCTGCTATGGGTTTCTAGCAAGAACGTTTCTTACCTACGCAAAGACCACAACATGATATGCCAATTGCTATTTACCCTTCATAAGGACCCTTTTCATCGAATCCGATCTGACTAAAGTGGGAGAGATAGACACCCGCTAGCCACCTTATGCAACTAGTGCATTTCCGTCGGTGGAACCAGTCTCACGTAAGAGTACGTGTAAGGTCGGTCCGGGCCGCTTCATCCCACGATGCCGCCGAATCAAGATAAGACTAGTAACGACAAGCATATTGAACAAAATCAACGCCCACAACTTCTTTGTGTTCTACTCGTGCATAGAATCTACGCAATAGACCTAGCTCATGATGCCACTGTTAGGGAACGTAGCAGAAATTCAAAATTTTCCTACGTGTCACCAAGATCTATCTATGGAGAGACCAGCAACGAGGGGAAGGAGAGTGCATCTACATACCCTTGTAGATCGCTAAGCGGAAGCGTTCAAGTGAACGGGGTTGATGGAGTCGTACTCGTCGTGATTCAAATCACCGATGATCCTAGTGCCGAACGGACAGCACCTCCGCGTTCAACACACGTACAGCCCGGTGACGTCTCCCATGCCTTGATCCAGCAAGGAGAGAGGGAGAGGTTGAGGAAGACTCCATCCAGCAGCAGCACAACGGCGTGGTGGTGATGGAGGAGCGTGGCAATCCTGCAGGGCTTCGCCAAGCACCACGGGAGAGGAGAAGAACTTGGGAGAGAGGGAGGGGCTGCACCAAAGGCAAAAGGTGTGTTTGAGAGGCCCTCCTACCCCACTATATATAGGGATCCCAAGGGGGGGTGCGCCATCCCCTAGGAGATCCAATCTCCAAGGGGGCGGCGGCCAGGGGAGGAGTCCTCCCCCCCCAAGGCACCTAGGAGGTGCCTTCCCCTGCTGGGACTCTTCCTTTAGGGTTTCCCCAGGCGCATGGGCCTCTTGGGGCTGGTGCCCTTGGCCCATGTAGGCCAAGGCGCACCCCCTACAGCCCATGTGGCCCCCCGGGGTAGGTGGCCCCACCCGGTGGACCCCCGGGACCCTTCTGGTGGTCCCGGTACAATACCGATGACCCCGAAACTTGTCCCGATGGCCGAAACAGGACTTCCTATATATAAATCTTTACCTCCGGACCATTCCGGAACTCCTCGTGACGTCCGGGATCTCATCCGGGACTCCGAACAACATTCGGTAACCACATACAAGCTTCCTTTATAACCCTAGCGTCATCGAACCTTAAGTGTGTAGACCCTACGGGTTCGGGAGACATGCAGACATGACCGAGACGTTCTCCGGTCAATAACCAACAGCGGGATCTGGATACCCATGTTGGCTCCCACATGTTCCACGATGATCTCATCGGATGAACCACGATGTCAAGGACTTCATCAATCCCATATACAATTCCCTTTGTCGAGCGGTATTGTACTTGGCCGAGATTCGATCGTCGGTATCCAATACCTAGTTCAATCTCGTTACCGGCAAGTCTCTTTACTCGTTCCGTAATACATCATCCCGTGATCAACTCCTTGGTCACATTGCGCATATGATGATGTCCTACCGAGTGGGCCCAGAGATACCTCTCCGTTTACACGGAGTGACAAATCCCAGTCTCGATTCGTGCCAACCCAACAGACACTTTCGGAGATACCTGTAATGCACCTTTATAGTCACCCAGTTACGTTGTGACGTTTGATACACCCAAAGCATTCCTACGGTATCCGGGAGTTGCACAATCTCATGGTCTAAGGAAATGATACTTGACATTAGAAAAGCTTTAGCATACGAACTACACGATATAGTGCTATGCTTAGGATTGGGTCTTGTCCATCACATCATTCTCCTAATGATGTGATCCCGTTATTAACGACATCCAATGTCCATGGTTAGGAAACCGTAACCATCTATTGATCAACGAGCTAGTCAACTAGAGGCTTACTAGGGACATGGTGTTGTCTATGTATCCACACATGTATCTGAGTTTCCTATCAATACAATTATAGCATGGATAATAAACAATTATCATGAACAAGGAAATATAATAATAACCAATTTATTATTGCCTCTAGGGCATATTTCCAACATCAACCACGTGTGTAACCGTGATGGTCTCTTTCCGGCGGAGTCCGGGAAGTGAACACGGTGTTGGAGTTATGCTTGACGTAGGTTATTCTAGGATCACTTCTTGATCATAATTTCTCGACCGTGCTTTGCCTTCTCTTCTCGCTCTCTTTTGCGAATATGTTAGACACCAGATATGCTAGTCGCTTGCCGCAGCTCCACCTCATACCTTTTCCCTACCTATAAGCTTAAATAGTCTTGATCGCGAGGGTGCGAGATTGCTGAATCCCCGTGACCCACAGATACTTCCAAAACCAGCTTGCAGGTGCCGTTGAACCGTGCAGATGACGCAACCAAACTCAGGAGGAGCTCGATGAAGATCGTGTCCTTTGTGTTGTTTCGTTTTCAGTTGATCAGTAGTGGAGCCCAGTCGGGACGATCGGGGATCTGTGTAGCATTTGGGGTAGTCTTCTTTTATTTTGGTTCCATAGTCGGACCTTGTGTGTATCTGGATGATGTAATGCTTTATTCATGTAATTGTGTGAAGTGGCGATTGTAAGCCAACTATGTATCTCTTTCCCTTATGTATTACATGGGTTGTGTGAAGATTACCTCACGTGCGACATTGTTTTCAATGCGGTTATGCCTCTAAGTCGTGCTTCGACACGTGGGAGATATAGCCGCATCGAGGGCGTTACAAGTTGGTATTAGAGCCTTCCCCGACCTTAGGAGCCCCCACTGCTTGATCGAATTAGCGGACGTTGTTGAGTCTAGAAAAATGTTTTGAGTCATTTAGGAATTATATATCGGAGAGCTTAGGAATTCTTTTTACTCCCCAGTCCCTTCATCGCTCTGGTAAGGCATCCTGACGTAGAGTTTTGTCTCTTCTCTTCTCAAATTTCACTAAATTTTTTTTAGGATCACGCGGGTATCTTGGAATCGTTCCGATGGTTTTGTAACGAGAACATTGTTCTTGGTGCCTCCTGTCATTTAGGGGTTGTGGCAGTGTCCCGGGGAGTTGAGCTCCGAGGTGTTTTCGTCACAATTTTATCGTTGCAGTTCTGGAATACCTGAGTTTAGTTTCGCCGACATCGAAAATCTCTTTTATGCATTTGTTGGTGAGATAACCTTGACGCCACCCAGTACTGGGGCGGGAGTTCAGGAGTATTGCCATAACTCGTATAACGGATGCTTTTCGAAGGTTGAGGTAGATGATTTCCGAAGGTTCTTGGTTATGTGTTGAAGGATGGATACAACTGGATGTAGAATTTGCTAGTTTTGGGTGAGATATTATGCTTCCCCTGTATCCCCAACACCTAATTGCATAACCGGAAAATTTCGGGAGTTTATAAGTGGGAATTCAAGTAGCTCTTAGGATATCTTTCCGACAGATGTATGATATGAAATTGGGGTTCGACGTCTAGTGGTCCGCCTATTCACGGTTGGTTTTACAGTGGTCTCGTTGTGTCTTAAAGAGTCCTTGGCTATGCCGACTCGGGGACTCTTCGTATGTCATGTGCACTGCCTTGTACATGATGGTGCTGTACGATCGAGCCCGTGTAGTCCCCACCACGAAAACTTCGGACAAAATCTCTATCATATGTTTGTTCCGGCTTATTCTGCAAGCCAATCCTTTGTTTTGTTTTGAGTTGTGGTATTCGAGTTGCTTCGAAGTCAAGTGTTGATTCCATACCTTCCCCAAATGGTGTTCTCATACTCCGATGTGGATACCAATCCTTCTCGATCATCGAGTTTGTCATTTCAATTTCTTTTCAACCGGCGCGTTTTCTCTTCAAGTGGATCCGATCACTCCAACATCCGCAAGATCACCTCTTGGGTTTTCCAACGTTGTTCGTTTCATCTGTCCTCAAGTTGCCTTTGTTTTTCCCGCCCACCCACCCTTTTTCTTCAAGGAACCAGATTTCTTATTCAAGTATCATTTTATTGTTGTGAAGCCTCTCCATTCCTTTTCCGCCAATGTTCTTATCCGGTGATTCTCATGAAGATTCTAACGGAGCTTCAAGTTCGTCACTCTTCACTCGTTTTCTTCTCCGGTGGATTCAATTCAAGCTTTGTGGATCATATCCTTTTTTCTCCTTTCTAATACCTTCTCATGCCGGTGCACCTCTTAATCATCCACTTCTCGCTATTCAATTGTTCAGGAGTGCTAAAGATATCTTAGAAGATTCGTGCTTACACTCTGCATTCGTTCAAATTCTTTCGAGGTTGTTATCTCATTCATGTCATTTAATTCAACCGGTGCAATCTCTCTTCCAAGCAATCGTTCTACGGTGTTTCTTTTGAGTGGGCCCTAACCCACAGGTCTTTTTCCAGGATCTTACCTGACTCTTCTTATTTTCCCGGAGCTATCCAAATTTCTTTTCGAAGTGTGACGTAAGATTGAATTTTCATCAGTTAGAGGGTTTCTCCAAGATCTTTCAAATTCTTTTCATCGTTGGCTAAACCTTTACATTCTTCATTCCGGAGTGCCTCAAAAATTCATGGTGGTGTTTCTCATCGTCATTCTCAACATTTGAGGACCGAAGAAGAGTTTTACCTCTATATCTTATCCGTTCTCTCAGAGATTCGTGGTTCTAATTCGAGACCATCCTCTCATAATTGTTTTGATCGTGAGAATTCTTTTCACCCATCCGGAGCAATTCATGAGTCTTTTCAGTTGGATTTCACGGAGCCCATCATCTCAGAAGATTTATTCATTCTCAGCTCTCGCTCTCCAAATCTTACCGGTGCATCATTCAAGTGATCTCTAATCAGTTCGTGATCCCTTCGTTCCCATGGATCTAAATTCTCTCATGTATCGTCGTTCATTTGTCAATTCTTACCCGGTGATTCATCCCTTTATTTCGTTCATCTCCAATTCTTGCAGTGGTTCGTGCAAGATTCCTCTTCTTTCATTATCATATCAATTCTTTCGTTGTTTCGATTCCACCGGTGTTTCGTTGAAGACATTCTCAAGTTGACGCTATATCTATCCTAATCCTTTCCACGAGAATAAGTAGTATGACAAATCCGTTGCTTCTCATCAATTAAATTGGTGAAGGATACGCATAACGTAATTCTTATTCTTGCTTCATCCAAGTGATTAATTCTTTATTCCGGAGGCTCATCAAATTCTCGGTTTCATTTGTTTCATCTTTTCTTTTCCCGGAGTCCCAAGCAGCTCTCAATTATATCGTCATGAAGATCCATCTAATCATTACAAGGTTTCACCTTGTGTTTTCAACTTCTCTTTCTTTTCGTTATCCTTTTGTTTACCGGAGTTCTTCATGGAGGCTCTACATGTTGGTTCATCAAGGATTTAATTCCTTCTCGAAGTGTTCGTCAAGATTCTTTTCAGGGGAGCTCAAGTTTTCTTCTTCTTGCTATCCGGAGTGCAAATCTTTCTACCGTACCATTGGAGGTGGTATTATGTCATTCTTGATAATTTGAGCTCATGTTTCATGATTCACATATTGTTAAGAATGAGGTATTTTAAATCCATCAACCTATTCGTTGGAATTATCTTGGGTTATATTTCACCTAGAGCGTTCCCTAAGGATTGTTGCTACCTATGGTGCTCATAAATGACCCAAGTTCTTCTTTCATCCTTCCGGTGAAATAAGTTTCTTGTCTCCTTGCTCATACCAATCCAATTCTTTTTCCCGTGAGTGGCAGGTTGTCACCTCATAATTTGACATGTATTCCATAAGACCATATCAAGCTTAATCTTTTCGTTGTTGGCTTTCCAATAACTCCGTTCGACCCTTCTCCTAAGGATACCTTTTCAAGCTCTTTTGAAGCAGAAGTTGGCATTTTCTTCTACATTCTTTTTTCTCAATTATCTTTATTCTATTCTTTCTCCCGGAGGTCTAGTGATGTTGCTCTTTTCACTCCTCATCTCGGTTTGTCAAGATCATGTTCAATTTCTTCCATTTACAGTCGAAGTGCTGTCCAAATTATGTCAGTCTTATTCCTTCTCTATCTTGTTTAACCGGAGTGTCATGTCCTCTCCTCAAGTTCTTTTCACCGCATCAAGTCTTGCATAACTTCTCAACCGGAGTGCTTTCATCTTTGTCTTCTTCGTTGCATTCTTTCTTTCAAATTGTTCAATCTTTCAAGGTTCTTTGGTTTCACTTGTCTGACAAAGAAGCAACTTAGTTTTTACCGCTTATCTTCCTTTTCCGTTGTCCCTCCGGTGCCATTCTAGATCCCGGGACGAGATCCTCTCGTAGTGGTGGAGTGTTGTAACGCCCCGAGACCGATGTGCCAGGTGTCCTCCAGTTATTCGCTATTGGAGCGTTGTCATTGCTTGCGTGTCATGCATTGCATATCATGTCATCATGCGCATTTCTTTTGCATACATGTTCGTCTCATGCATCCGAGCATTTTTCCCGTTGTCCGTTTTGCAATCCGGCGCTCCCATGTCACCCGGTGTTCCCTTTCTACCTCTTTTCATGTGCGGGTGTTAAACATTTCCGGATTGGACCGAGACTTGTCATGCAACCTTGTTTTACTAGCGGTAGACCGCCTGTCAAGTTTCGTACCATTTGGACTTCGTTTGATATTCCAACGGTTAACCGAGGGACCGAAAAGGCCTCGTGTGTGTTGCAGCCCAACACCCCTCCAAAGTGGACCAAAACCCACCCTCTCCATCATCTCGGTCATTCGATCACGATCGCGTGGCCGAAAACCGCACCTCATTTGGACTCTCCTAGCTCCCTCTACCTATAAATATGTTCAACCCTTCCAAATTCGCGGGCCAAACCCTAGCAATCTTCCTCCTTCCGCCGCCGGACACTTTCCCGCGTCGACGGACGTGTCCGGTTCCACCCCCGCTGCCACGCCCAGCCACTCCGGGGCTGCCACGTTACCCCCGCGGCCGCCTCCTCCAAGCCGGCCCGCGCGGCCCAGGGAGGGCCCTCACGGCCCGCGAGCGCCGCCGCCAGGCTCCCTCGCCCCGCGCCGCCCGGCTCCCTCATCCGCCGCCGTCCGTTTCGCCGGGCCGCCGCCGCCGTCGATCTCCTTGCCGCTCCGCCGCACTCCTTCGGCCGGCGCCGCTCCTCGCAGCCGCGACCATCGCCGGCGCCGCCCGCGGCCACTCCGGTGCCCGCGCCCGCCTCCGCCATCACCAACTCCGGCGCCGACCCGGCCGGCCTCGTCTCCCTCCTCCCCGCGGCAAGTCCTCCGGCGAGCTCCTGTTCCAGTGATCCTCGTAAAGCGCGCCGATCCGGATCTAGATCTGGGATATTTGCCTCGGTTGACTTTCTCCCGAAACCCTAATTATTTTGCAATGTTCATCATGTTATATCTCCGCACCCGTAGCTCCGTTTTGGGCGTGTAGCATATCAAAGTGTTCGTCTCAGAGAGCACATCATTTCATCTCATTGCATCATTTTCATTTGAGCTCATCTTGATGCCCGAAATGCTGTTGGAAGAGAGCTATTTGAGATAATTGTCAGATCTGCTGCACCAAATAGCTATTTGTCATTTTTGCCATGATTAATGTGTGCATGATATGTTCCTGAGCTCTACATGTGTTTTGTTATATGCCATGCCATCTTTCCAGAGATGCTATCCATGTATTTTTGTGATGTGTGTGGTGACTAGCACAAGCTTGCAAAGTGGTGCATTCGTTAATGCTGATTTCAGGGACTTAGAATTTCTCTAAGTCCTTGATCTGTTCTTATCAATATGCCATATGTTCATGTTGTTTCCTAGTGATCCGTGCCTCTTTTGAGGATGATCAGTAAGGATAATTTGTTAACCTTGTGGTGCTCTATCCATACATGTCTTTGTTTGCAATTTTGGAGCACCCTAGCTTGAGTCAATCGAGCTCTACTTTTGTTATTTCGTGAATCTGGGCAGATTGTCTACTTGTTAGCAATTTTGCCGAGGATGTTGTTGTTGATCCGTGCATGCTATGTTGTTGTTCTTGCCATTTCTAGCTTATATAATGTGTATTCTTGATGGGTGTATCCTTAGATTGTCATGCCTTGCTCTGTAGTGAGTGCATCGAGCTCAAAAACATGCCTACTTGCTATCATATTTGCATGTTCCAGTTTTCCAAGTCTGTGATCTGATTATGTTTTTGCCATGTTCACATGCCTGCAATTGTATTTTCTGATCCCTTTTGGCTCAAGGTCACTAAGGGACTTTTGTTAAGCTCTTTGAGTAGCTTCATGCCATGCCTTGCTTTGCCATGTTAAGTTCCCGTATCATATAGTTTTCATGATCCAAAGTGTGCTACCTGATCTGAAATTTCAGGCTTGTGTTAATTTCACTAAGTCTGAAACCTGTTTATCTTTTGCACTTTTGCCATGCTTGTTTGAACCTGTTAATGGATGAATTGGCCGTAGCTCAGTGTTCACCTTTTGTCAAGCATCATGAGTGGATCCCTGCCATGTATTTTGTTGCCATTGTTTGGGTGCTGTAGCATATTTATCTTGTTGCATTTAGTGGGCCACTTGCTGTTTATCGCAGACCGGTGCCATATTTGTTTTGCTTGCCATTTCCAAACCGTGCATCTGATTCCGGCGATCTTTATATCGATTTCAACCAAAATCACCTCATCTTTCCAGTGGCACTCTTGGATTTCCAAGTTGAGGCCAGGTTCCATCATTCCTTTGCAAATCATGCATATGCATCACATACCGCATCCCGCATATCATACCATGTTCATGTATTGGTTGTTTACTATGTTGTGTGCTTCTTTCCGGTGTTGCTTCTTCGGGTTGGTTCCGATAACGTCGCGTTTGTGAGGACCCGTTCGTCTACGTCCGTTTGTCTTCTTCATGGACTCATTCTTCTTCCTTGCGGGATTTCAGGCAAGATGACCATACCCTCGAAATCACTTCTATCTTTGCTTGCTAGTTGCTCGCTCTTTTGCTATGCCTATGTTGCGATACCTACCACTTGCTTATCATGCCTCCCATATTGTTGAACCAAGCCTCTAACCCACCTTGTCCTAGCAAACCGTTGTTTGGCTATGTTACCGCTTTGCTCAGCCCCTCTTATAGCGTTGTTAGTTGCAGGTGAAGATTGGAGCTTGTTCCATGTTTGGAACATGGATATTTTGTTGGGATATCACAATATCTCTTATTTAATTAATGCATCTATATACTTGGTAAAGGGTGGAAGGCTCGGCCTTATGCCTGGTGTTTTGTTCCACTCTTGCCGCCCTAGTTTCCGTCATATCGGTGTTATGTTCCGGGATTTTGCGTTCCTTACGCGGTTGGGTTATAATGGGAACCCCTTGACAGTTCGCCTTGAATAAAACTCCTCCAGCAAGGCCCAACATTGGTTTTACCATTCGCCACCTAGCCTTTTCTTTCCCTTGAGTCGGCCGGCTCAAGGGTCATCTTTATTTTAAACCCCCGGGCCAGTGCTTCTCTAAGTGTTGGTCCAACCCAGAGCACCGTGCGGGGCCGTCCCTTGGCAACTTGGGTTACGTTGGCTCCCGTACGCTTAGCTTATCCGGTGTGCCCTGAGAATGAGATATGTGCAGCTCCTATCGGGATTTGTCGGCACAGCGGGTGGTCTTGCTGGACTTGTTTTACCATTGTCGAGGATGTCTTGTAACCGGGATTCCGAGTCTGATCGGGTCTTCTCGCTAGAAGGAATATCCTTCGTTGACCGTGAGAGCTTGTGATGGGCTAAGTTGGGACACCCCTGCAGGGTTTTGAACTTTCGAAAGCCGTGCCCGCGGTTATGGGCAGATGGGAATTTGTTAATGTCCGGTTGTAGAAAACCTGAAGTTGACCTTAATTAAAATACATCAACCACGTGTGTAACCGTGATAGTCTCTTTCCGGCGGAGTCCGGAAAGTGAACACGGTGTTGGAGTTATGCTTGACGTAGGTTATTCTAGGATCACTTCTTGATCATAGTTTCTCGACCGTGCTTTGCCTTCTCTTCTCGCTCTCTTTTGCGAATATGTTAGCCACCAGATATGCTAGTCGCTTGCTGCAGCTCCACCTCATACCTTTACCTTACCCATAAGCTTAAATAGTCTTGATCGCGAGGGTGCGAGATTGCTGAATCCCCGTGACCCACAGATACTTCCAAAACCAGCTTGCAGGTGCCGTTGAACCGTGCAGATGATGCAACCAAACTCAGGAGGAGCTCGATGAAGATCGTGTCCTTTGTGTTGTTTCGTTTTCAGTTGATCAGTAGTGGAGCCCAGTCGGACGTCGGGGGATCTGTGTAGCATTTGGGGTAGTCTTCTTTTATTTTGGTTCCAATAGTCGGACCTTGTGTGTATCTGGATGATGTAATGCTTTATTCATGTAATTGTGTGAAGTGACGATTGTAAGCCAACTATGTATCTCTTTCCCTTATGTATTACATGGGTTGTGTGAAGATTACCTCACTTGCGACATTGTTTTCAATACGGTTATGCCTCTAAGTCGTGCTTCGACACGTGGGAGATATAGCCGCATCGAGGGCGTTACAACAAATGTGCACCAAGGAGGGTATATGCATCATGCCTATTGATAGTGTAGTTGCAAGCAGGAGCATCACCACTAGCTGGTGGTATGCAACATAGGCAACAAGAACAAAAGATGCATACATTTTTTTAGAAGTACTTGAACTTTTATTTTTCTTATATGTGCGAATAAGTTTATAACACACTAATATTTTTCACAATTTCATTATTATGTTTATATGTGTTATATACATATTTACTTTTCCTTGCAAAAACTGTACATGTATATATTTAACAGAAATCCAAAAGGATATCAAACCTATTTTATAAGAGTTGCACGAATTTATGGCCGAGTATGCCGATGCAAGCGACACTCTCTTATTACTGCTTGTGCTAAGCATCGTACAATCAGGACATCTCCAATGGGGGCGCTTAAGTGGGTGCTAGGGAAAACAATCCCGGTAGTTTTGCTAGTGCGGGGTTTATTTCCAGGCCAAAACTGGCATTGGATGCTTTACTTTGCCCCAGGGGCTTAAGTGCTTTATTTGTGTAATTTTTGGTGTCTAAGCGCCAACGGAGTAGCACTTTGCATTGGAGGACGCGATGCTAGTGTAGGTGCTTGATTTGTTCCCCTTCATTAATCATCTACTCAAGCGCCTTCCCACTGGACATACCCTCAGGGAGCCCCTATTTGACGCTGAATGCGTCAAATAACCAGTATTTCGCAGAGAGCACCCCCTCACTGAGTCGGCCCATTAACAAGGCACTGTAGCTAACCGTAACGCTGCAGTGATGCACCACTGTAGTGGTTTTTTCACAATGGTTTCTATAAAATGGAACAAAATATATTAACTAATATTTTTATGAAAATACCAAAGATTTTCTAAATTCTGATCAAATTTGACATTTCCAGAAAAATGAAAAATACAAACATTTCATAACTTCTGAACAAATTGTAAACTTTTTGTACATTTGTTCAAAATTGAAAATATTTTTTAAAATTTCTGGGTTAAGTTTGATATTCTAAACATATTTAAATTTCTGAATAAAATTTAAAGTTTCGGAACTTTTTTTCGAATTACAATATTTTATGATATTTCTTTTTATAAATTACATTTACTATGATATTTTTAAATTGCAATAATTCTGAAATTTTAATTTTTTGTAAAATTCTATTTTATAAAATCTCCATACATTTTTCAAAAAAGGAACAAAGAAAAAGCCAGAAAATCCAAGCCTAAAAGACGGATTCTCGTAGCATGTATAGTATATAATTAGACCGGCCCATTTTAGTCATTTGTTTCGCTCGACTGTGTGTATTTTTTTTAAATGCCATCATGGCTCACTTTATTGCTCAAATCACAGCTGCATCGTCTATTAATAGTGACAAAATAAAACTAGGCGGATCATCAACCTAAACATTTGGTTGTGAATCACAATCTTAGCTAAGCAATGAGCAACTAGATTGGCATCCCTAGGACAATGGACAAAACAAACTTTTGTAAAAAAAAAAAAGACTGAACGAGGATGTCTTCAAAAATTGGAGCTATCGTTGTTCCGGAAAAACCTCTATCATTTAGCATATTGATTACCTCCAAATTATCCGACTAGATCAACAACTTATGCACCCCTATCTGATTAGCAAGATAGAGGCCATGAAGAACGGCCGTTGCTTCTGATGTTGTTGTATCAAGCACTGAAGACAATTTCTGATTACTAGCAACCACAAAGTGGTCTTTATCATCTCGAATAACAGCCCCTGTTGCACCACTCCCCAAGTTGGCATGATAACCTGCGTCGACGTTGATGGTCACAAACCCATCCGGAGCTCTACACCATTTGCTTGTCCTCCCTTTTGCTGTGTGTACTATCGCCCTTGTAAAATTCGCCACCAAAACTTGTACTGCTTGAGATATTTCTTGTACATTCTCACCATGAACTTTCTGTCTCCTAACCCACCAAATATACCATGTTGTGGTTAGAATTACTTCACGGATATCTGTCCTTGACCTGTCCACTGTTTTAACAAATTTGCTTGCAAGCAAATAATCAAGAACTGCACTCCCAGCCCGATCAGTTTCACTAGCTTCTTTAATGATTTTCCAAAGACCCATTCCCCTTCAAATCTCTCGAGCATGTGTACAATGGAACAAAGTATGCTTTGTATCCTCACATGACCCAGCGCAGATCGGACACGAGCTAACTTCCATAGCAGGATAGGATCCCATGCAAACACTTCCACCCAAAGATTTTTATTTTCGCTGGTAACTTGCATGACCATAGCTCCTCCCAGACTTTGGTGCCATTAGCACATCCTGGTTTTTCCATTCCGTTAATTTTGTTCCCAAACTGTGACTCCCACTCAAGATGATACGCATATCTAACAGAGAAGAAGCCATTTTTATTAAACCTCCAAGCCACGAAATCTTCCATGCCATGCTGACTTAGCGGGATCGCTAGAATTTTCTATTATTGACATCATCCCCCCACCAACATCGTGAGATTGCATCCGTGAACCCTTTGCAATTTTTTTTGTGAATCCTGAATACAGACTTCGCAAATACAGGCAAGGATTGAGCAATAGCTTTCAGAAGAACCTCTTTTCCCCCAATAGAAAGTAATTTCTCTTTCCATCCTTCAATCCTTTGACATACCCTATCCACTAGGTATTGAAAACAATCACTTTTCTCTACTCCTACCATGAGTGGAAGTCCCAGGTACTTATCGGACAGAACTTCCACCATAATGTTCAGAATTGTATAAACTTCCACTCTTCTCTCCACATGTGTATTTAGGCTATAATAGATACTGCACTTAGCTTCACTAACCAGCTGCCCCGAAGCATTACAGTAGTCATCTAAAATTCTTTTCAAGAAACTTGCGTCCTGAGCATTAGCTTTCATTAAAATTAAAGAATCATCGGCAAGGAGCAGATGTGAAACATATGGGGCTTCTCTGCATACCTTCACTCCTTCTAGTTCTCCCATAGCTTCTGCTGCAAGCCACGGGAAGGTAAAAATTGTTCTGTCTCAAAAGAGTTAAATCTTACCGAATACCTGACTGACGTAACACTAGCCATTACTAGTTTTACCCATCTTGGAACAAACCCATCTTCAACATAATTCCTTCTAGAAAACACCATTCAACTCTATCATATGCCTTGTGCATGTCTAGCTTTACTGTATAAAGCCCATGATTTCCGGCCTTCTTCTTCATAGCATGAATGCTTTCATATGCAACGAGGATATTATCCGGAATTAAACGCCCCGGCACAAAGCCGCTTTGTGCTTCCCCGATTATCTCCGGCAGGATTACTTTCAATCTTGCTGCTAACATTTTGCTAATAACTTTATAAACGACATTACACAAGCTTATGGGTCGGAGCTGAGTAATTTTTTCCGGATTATCCACCTTTGGAATTTAGATATATTAAAACTGTGCACTTTCCTAGCCCTCTCAAGCCACCGACGTTTCTAGCCATTGGATCATTTGTGATGCTCATTTTTGGCAGTGAGATACTCTTAAATAGCTTTAAGTGGACCAGATGTCTCATGGGCTGCTGCTCTCGTAACAAAATCTGTGGTTTATGGTTAATCGGGCCTTTCTTGCTCATGAAGCCCATTTAACGTATTCGTTTCCCATCGACACCGGCCCACTTAGCACAAAGAATATCGCAAGGAAAAAAGAGCAGCCGATTTGGGAAGGGCAGCGTGCGGGTGATGCGAAGAGATAGCGACACGGCCCTTGTTCAGGGAGACATTGAATGGGAGACACTGAAGGGGTAGTGATGCGGCATCGTGGGCGATTGGAGTAGCGAGGAGTAATGTTGCCGTTGCTAAAATCCATTAATGCCAATGGAGGTGCGCTACTCGCCGGCCTGCTCCCCGCTTCCTTTATTTAGCACGCCGGGGGGCACACCTCCCACCTCCGCCGCCCTTGACCTCGACGGCGGCGCCCACCTCTACTCACCAGCATCCTACCGCGATGACGTCCAAGAGAGCTGCCACACTTCTGATATAGCTCCATGCTGCCAGTGGCATTCGATTCAGAAGCACCATGGCGGGCTGCAGGGCGTCTCCGGTCACCACGAGCCCCAAAGCCACCAGATCAGACACCCCAAGGCATATATCCAGAGGGGAAGTAGATCAAAATGTATTCCAACTCTCTCATAGCAGTCCGCCTACGTCTACAGTTTGTTTGGGCAGCGAGGTGTTGTGTTTGTCAGGATACGTGTTATTCCTGTTTCTGCATATATCTCTTGTTTTTCTTTTGTGTTACATTTGTTTGTATTTTTTTTTGTACATTGGGCATGAAGGATTTCTGTGCTGCAGACTAAACAAAGGCCTTCATTTGTTCAGTTCTTATTGCTGAAGCCCCAAAGTTTGCTGGTTCAGCAAAGATTGGGAGGATAAGCACTGTACATGTTTCAGGTTTGCTTCAGGCATGAAGCATTGAACTAAATATCATTATTTTAGATAAATTAAATATCATTTGGAATTAGCATAAAGTTCTTGCTGCAGGTGACAAGTTTGGTTCGGGCTGTGCAGATGTCCGGGACATGATTTTGTTCCTTGCATTAGCTTTATGCCACTTCTAATCCAGTCTGCTCACCGAAAGCATTGACGTAATTTTTCAGGCAAAGTTCACAATGGGAAGAATCAGATGTTGAAAGATTTCGTATACCCATGCAAAAATTGTACTGTTATGATTACAGAAGTCGAATTTGAGACCCATAAATCTTAGAAACCTCAGTCGTATTATCATTAGCACATATTATTTGAATAAATATGCTCAAACGATAAACAATTAATAGCTATTTCTTCACCAGGTGGCATACAGTATCCAGTCCACTGTGGGTTGAATTTAGTAAACAAGCATCATCACTATTGCCGTCACATTGTACATTTTCATATACTTGTATACATCAACCAAGCTAAATTCATATGGAACTCAGTAGATTAGTGCGGCGAGGAGTTGTGATGCTTAACAGAAGGTGGAGCGCAATGCAAGAATCACACAAGTTCTCTTTCTTACAAGAAGGGCCATTCATCGAGATGGGCCCTTATATTTGGTACAAGGAGTTGGAGCTGCTAAAACACTTGGAAAGGGAGACCAATGCTCCAAACATTCAGTTACGAATCTAAAGAGTTTTAGGAAGGGGGTGAACCAAATGTTAATCCAATAGTATATACATAATGAGCTTAATGGCTGTAATTATTGTGCCAAGTTATTTTCCTTATGATGCATTTACACAGGATGAACGTATCAATTGATAATAGCAAGAGGTCCTGTTTAAACAATATCAAATGACGACTGCCCATTTGTCCTACTAGCCAAATAATGACCAGGTTATGTTCAAGCTGAAGAGTTCCTAAGTATAATTCTTAGAACGAGATCTAAAGAATTATAATGATTTGGACTAAGCCTTTAGGTTGAGTTGGCTCATGTACTAACTTTCATGTTGAGGTACAGTTCTATAAATTACCAATATATAATATATTGAAGCAACCTAACTTTGTAATCAGTTGCAAGTGGCCTCTCTTTCTGTTAGTAACATATGATAATTATGTTTCATCTTATATTCTGGTGGCAAAAAATGTCAGTCAGAGGTATGCATTTGTTTGTTAACAGAGAAGTAAATGTCAATTGAATATACATATTGAAATAGCACATCACATATAAAATGAAGTGAATAAATCATAACTTTGATTTTTGAATTATTCTTGGTTCTGCTTTCACTCTTACAGGGTTAAAAGAATTGTCCTAGCAATTTCTTCACAAGGCACACTAAACGCTTTCGACCATGTACCATGTATTGGTTATTTTCTTGTTCTTCTCTTCTTTGTACGAAATACATTATGTGAAACCTGTAAAAGCCATTATGCAAGATGCTTTATAGAATTGTTAGGCTGAATAGTTTTGTAAGGCAATAAAGTAGTGCCACTAATAAATTCTCTTTTCTTTCTATTATCGATGTCATTCTAGATTACCATGGACAACTCATTTGATATACTTATTTATTCTCATTTTCATGTATTTTGTAATAATTACTTGAAGGCAAATTTGTATTTGCACTTGCTGTTTTTTAGATCTTTCAGTACTTGTCCTGATTTAAAACACTACACTTTGAAGACACCGTGAGCCAAAAGAGGCCACGATATGCCACAAACACATGTATTGACCGTCCTAATTCAAAGCACATACAATTGAAAGCCAAGCTCAAACCAAGTATGTTTGATCTAATGAGAAAGAAAGAGAAAAGTTCAACAAACTACTATCTTGGTAACGTATCAGATTCTTCTTCATTGCAATATTTTTTTAAATGAAGCAGACAAGCACAAGCTACAACAAAGTACGATACTTCAAAGCATTCCCAACAACTATATACAAATTACTTTATATCCTTAATAACTAAGAGACAAAATAGACGGGCGCAGCAACGCGCGCCATCAGTGATCTAGTTAGCACTATAACTGTGTCCTTCCAGCATGTTGGGATAGTGGCTGTGTTCTGATAAGAAAATAGGCAGTTTTCTGATTAAATTAATCCATGAATAAATCATGAGCATGACATTGACAGTATTGATAACACACTGGTTACGATCTAACAGAGCATGTACTACGCATATAGTAGAAACATCTACGCATATCGCTAGTACTGCTACAACAGAAAGAAACATGAGAGGGATAAACGATGTATACCCTCCAAACGGCCATGCGGCGGCGGTGGCGGCGGCAGTAGCCGCGGCATCCTCAGCGGCCTTCTTGTCGGCCTCGGCCTTCTCAGTGGCGGCACGGTCGGCGTCGGTCGACATGGTGATGACGAAGGTGATGTGGACATAGATGAACAGAAGCGAGCAGTCGCGTAGTCGCTACCCAAAACCTAATCGCCCCTCTCCCGTACAGGATCCGGAGAGGCGGGGTTTCAGAGGCCTGCTTTCCCGTCAACCGTGTACGTGGTGAACGGGACGGAGTCGCCGGCGGCAGCAGCAGCAGCAGAGGAACGGCGCGGGCGTGAAGGCGGAGATGCTTCTGTTTCGTGGCGGCTAGGGTTGGCAGCGCCCCACATATATATGTGCGGCTGCGCGTGGAGAGATGTGGGCTGAACCCACGTCCAAGTCGGTAGCCCACGATCCGACGTCTCAGATCGTGGCCCCACCTGTCAAAGACTCTCCGTTCCTGACCGGCAAAAAGAAAGGAGTGAGCTCGGCTCGGCTCAATCCCGCAACCCGCGGCGCGGCGCGTCGTGACGAGGCAAGCGGAGGAGGAGGAGTGCGTGAGGGCCTCATCTCTTCTCAAGCTCCAATAGCATGAGGAAGAGAATCCCTTATAAACCACTCCAACTCTCCTTGCACTTCCGGGGTGGGACTAAACTTCCCACCACCTTGTCATGCCACCTACATGGGCCCTTAGAGATCAAATCTGAAATTGTCATATGGGCACTAGGCCCATCTCATATTTCAACAATCCCCCACCAGATCTCAGGGGCCCAGTTTGTCCTTTGTTCCAAACGCTGTTTTGATATACCAGCATCTCAGTGGAGACCGATTAAGGTTGAGCTCCACCTAGACCAAGTAGTTACACTCCTTCACAACTGAACAATGGACTATGCCTTGAATTGTCAGTTTGGCGTCAAGAAGTTTCACCACAAGTCTCACTGATACGAGGCTGCCGAAGGCCGACCCCTCGGGTGGAGCATATTAGTCACACTCCTGGCCTGTTCATGAGCTTGCTAGAGATCACCCCAATCTCATAGACTGTGACCAGCAGTCGGGCTCATATAGGTGTGTTCCTCCAAAGATCGCTCTGTAGGATAGCATCTTGCTTATGCATATAAGCCTTGGAACACATTAAGACAGTAGTCATCCTTCCATACAGTTTCCGAAAGTATTGCATCTCCAACGGAGTGGGTTAGTAAAGTTACTCTCCTCAGTTCACCACTGGCTTGTTTTCCCAGGTCCTACTTCACGGGATCTCCGATCACATAGGTTGGGTTACTACCATGGCAACTCATGTGGGTCTCATACCCATCTCCCTTGATGCGTTATCTATGACAACACGTGATAGCCCTTTAGTAAAGGGATCTGCCAGATTCTTAGCCGTTTGAATATAATCCAACGCTATCACTCCGGAGTTCCTCAATTTTCTGACAGCTTTCAATCTCATTCTTATGTGTTTGTTGGACTTTATGTTGTCCTTTGAACTCTTCACCTTGACAATAACTGTTTGATTGTCACATTTCATAAGGATGGCCGGAACCGGCTTCTCAACCACTGGCAAGTCCATCAACAGATCCCGAAGCCATTCTGCTTCGCCACCCGATGTGTCTAATGCTGTTAATTCTGCTTCCATTGTCGATCTTGTTAAGATCGTTTGCTTGCAACACTTCCAGGAAACAGCACCACCTCCAAGAGTAAATATATACCCAGTTGTGGCCTTCATCTCATCAGCATCAGAGATCCAATTCGCATCACTATACCCTTCAAGTACCGACGGGTATCCGGTATAGTGAAGTCCATAGTTCATAGCACCTTTCAGATAGCGCATAACTCTCTCAAGAGCATGCCAATGTACATCACCCTGTTTGGAAACAAATCGGCTCAGTTTGCTAATAGCAAATGCGATGTCAGGCCTCGTTGCGCTCGCTAGATACTGTAGTGAACCAACAATCTGAGATGTGACGCCCGGATAATTAGGCTACAGTAATCCCACGTTAACGATGCCACGTCACTTTGATTACTGTTAGTAATCTCGCGTTAGTTCGAAACCGATTCAAATTCAAAATCAAAATCAAACAAACAATAAAAGTTTTTCAAATATTAAAACTAAAATGTTCAATAAATAGTAGATAAATCAGAGGCTAGGATAAAATTGTAAACAACATTATTGAAATTTGATAAGTGACTTAAACAACCTCAAACAGTGGCTGAAAACAATATTTACTAACCTTTTTATTAATAAAAAAATAAATATGAAATGATAATTACCCCAAACTAGTTTTTGGTGGTAGGATATATTGTGTTGTGAATTTTGGGCCAACTCTCATATTTTACAAAACTCATTTGGTGCCCAAACAATTAGCCAAAACAGAAAAGGAAATAAATAAAAGAAAGAAAATACATAAAAAAAGAAAGAGAAAACCCCCTGCCCCCTGGGCTTCGGCCCAGCAAGACAAGGCCCAACCGGCCAGCCCACCTCACTCTCCTTATCCACTCCCCTCACCCCCCGCAACCCTAGCCGCCACCCACTCGCCCCCCCACTCGCTCTTCCCCCTCCTCTCTCCCGATCTGGATCGGGATCCAGAGGAGCCGACGGAGCTCGCCGCCCCCCCCCCACGCCAGGACGCCGCCACCTCGCCGTCCTCCTCCACTCCATCGCGCGTCCCCGTCCCCCTCCACAACGGCCCTCCCCGGCCTCCACCGACCCCCGCTGCCACGCTCCCTACAACGCACCGTGAGCCGCCCCCTCCTCCTTTCCCCGCGGTCACCGCCGCTCACGCGCCCGCCGCCCGTGCCCGCTGCCGCTCGGCCATGCCCTTGGCCGCGGCTTCCACCCCGCGCGCGCTCCGGCCCCGCGCTCACCGCGCCGCCCCGTTCCTCCCTGTCGCCGCTACCCCCGCCGTGGCGTCGTCGCCGGCGACAACCGCGCCCTGCTAGCCCGCGCTCAGCGCTCCGATGCCCCACCTGCGTGCCCCTGCGCCGCCTCGCCGCCTGCTTCCCCTGCTGCCGCCCGCACGCGCTGCCCCTCCCCGCCGCTCCCCGCGCCCCACTCCGGTGCCGCTCGACGCTCCTCGCGTCCCTCCCGCGCTAGCCACCGGCGGCCGGCGTCGCCGCGGCCGCGGCCCCCCTCGTTGGTCGCCGCCCGGGTCCGCCCCTCGCCTGCTCTCGCGGCTTCACGCCGGCACGCCGGCACCCGCGAGGGCCATCGCCCGTTCGGGCTGTGCCCGTAACCCGCACACCCGCAAAGGCCCCTGGGGTCAATGACAGGAGGGCCCCGCCTCCAAAACGTTTAAAAAAAGGAAAAAAAAAGAGAATTTAAAATAATAATAATAATAATTAATTGATTACTTAATTAAATAACTAATTAGGACAAATAATTAACCTAATTAACCTCTGTTAGTTAATCTAATTAACTAATTAATGTAGTTAATTAGGTAGTTAGTTAGTCTGTCAATGACAGTGGGACCCACATGTCAGTTTGACTAGGTCAACTGACTAGCTGACTGCTGACATCACCCTGACATCATGCTGATGTCATAATTGCATTTTCTAACTAAATTAATTCTGTTAATTCTAAAAATGATTTAAATCTTTTAAAATTAATAGAAAATAAACCGTAGCTCAGATGGGAAAACTTTGTACATGAAAGTTGCTCAGAACGATGAGACGAACTTGAATACGCAGCCCGTTTATCCGCCACGCATCCCTAGCATAGCGAACACGCAACTTTCCCCCTCCGTTTCATCTGTCCGAAAACGCGAAACACCGGGGATACTTTCCCGGATGTTATCCCCCTTCACCGGTATCACCTACTACCGCGTTAGGGCACCTCTAACGCCGTTACTTGTCATGTCATGCATCACTATGCATATGCTTGCTTAAATATTTATTGTTTCCCCCCTCTTCTCTCGATAGACACCGAGACCGATGCCGCTGCTACCCAGTACGACTACGGAGTTGACGACCCCTCTCTCTTGCCAGAGCAACCAGGCAAGCCCCCCCTTTGATCACCAGATATCGCCTACTCTTCTCTATACTGCTTGCATTAGAGTAGTGTAGCATGTTACTGCTTCCCGTTAATCCTATACTGATGCATAGCCTGTCCTTGCTAATACTGTTGTTACCCTTACCGGCAATCCTAATGCTTAGTATAGGATGCTAGTTTATCATCAGTGGCCCTACATCCTTGTCCGTCTGCCATGCTATACTATCGGGCCGTGATCACTCGGGAGTTGATCACGGGTATATACTATATACTTTATGCATGATACATGTGGTGACTAAAGACGGGTCGGCTTGAGGAGCACCCGCGAGTGGAGTTTTGAGGCGGAACAGCAGGGCAGGTTCCGACCACCTAGGAGAGAGGTGGGCCTGGCCCTGGTCGGCGTTCGCGGATACTTAACACGCTTAACGAGATCTGGGTATTTGATCTGAGTCTGGCCATTTGGTCTATACGCACTAACCATCTACGCGGGAGTAGTTATGGGTATCCCGGCGTCGTGGTATCAGCCGAAGCCTTCGTGACGTCAGCGACTGAGTGGCGCGCGCCGGATTGGACTGGAACGCCACTAGGCTAGGTCTGCTTTCGGCCGCGTACACAACGTGCAGGTGTGCTAAGGGCGATGGGCCCAGACCCCTGTGCGCATAGGTTTAGACCGGCGTGCTGACCTCTCTGTTGTGCCTAGGTGGGGCTGCGACGTGTTGATCTTCCGAGGCCGGGCATGACCCAGGAAAGTGTGTCCGGCCAAATGGGATCGAGCGTGTTGGGGAATGTGGTGCACCCCTGCAGGGAAGTTTATCTATTCGAATAGCCGTGATCTTCGGTAACAGGACGACTTGGAGTTGTACCTTGACCTTATGACAACTAGAACCGAATACTTAATAAAACACACCCTTCCAAGTGCCAGATACAACCGGTGATCGCTCTCTCACAGGGCGACGAGGGGAGGATCATCGGTTAGGATTATGCTATGCGATGATACTTGGAGGACTTCAGTCTACTCTCTTCTGCATGCTGCAAGATGGAGGTGTCCAGAAGCGTAGTCTTCGACAGGATTAGCTATCCCCCCTCTTATTCTGGCTTTCTGCAGTTCAGTCCACCGATATGGCCCTTTTCACATTTACCCCTGCATATGTAGTGTAGCTCCTTGCTTGCGAGTACTTTGGATGAGTACTCACGGTTGCTTTCTCCCTCTTTTCCCCTATCCCTTCTACCTGGTTGTCGCAACCAGATGTTGGAGCCCAGGAGCTAGACGCCACCGTCGACGACGACTCCTACTACACCGGAGGTGCCTACTACTACGTGCTGCCCGCTGATGACGACCAGGAGTAGTTAGGAGTATCCCAGGCAGGAGGCCTGCGCCTCTTTCGATATGTATCCCAGTTTGTGCTAGCCTTCTTAAGGCAAACTTGTTTAACTTATGTCTGTACTCAGATATTGTTGCTTCCGCTGACTCGTCTATGATCGAGCTCTTGTATTCGAGCCCTCGAGGCCCCTGGCTTGTAATATGATGCTTGTATGACTTATTTTTATTTGTAGAGTTGTGTTGTGATATCTTCCCGTGAGTCCCTGATTTTGATCGTACACGTTTGCGTGTATGACTAGTGTACGATTGAATCGGGGGTGTCACATGAGAGTATCTCAATTGATCTATAGCTGTGCCTTTAGACTTTCGAATCAACACACTAGAATCATATGGTGTTTGAGATGGTTTGCATTCCGAATATCCAATACGACTCAACACCTTCTCAACATAATGGGACTGCAAAAGTGTAATCCCACCCTCATCATCTCTCAATAGCTTGATGTTCAAGATAACATCAGCCACTCCAAGGTCCTTCATCTCAAAGTTCTGAGATAGGAAAGACTTAACCTCCTCGATCAACTTGAGAAATATCAGTATGTCATCAACATACAAACACAGTATAACTCCTTCGCCCCCACCATAGCGATAGTATACACATTTGTCAGCCTCATTAACAACAAAGCCAACAGATGTCAACGTTTCATTAAACTTGTCATGCCATTGCTTAGGCGCTTGTCTCAGGCCATACAAAGATTTCACCAACTTACACACCTTTCCTTCCTGACCATCCATCACAAAGCCATCAGGCTGTTGCATATAGATTTCCTCCTTTAGCTCTCCGTTCAGGAAAGCCGTCTAAACATCCATCTGATGAATGAGAAGACCACGCGAGGCCGCCAACGGGAGTAATACTCGAATGGTGGTCAGTCTGGCCACAGGTGAATAAGTGTCGAAGAAATCTTCTTCTTCTTTCTGGGCGTAGCCCTTGGCCACAAGCCTAGTGTCGGTGTCAAAACCGGCGGATCTCGGGTAGGGGGTCCCGAACTGTGCGTCTAGGCCGGATGGTAACAGGAGGCAAGGAACACGATGTTTTACCCAGGTTCGGGCCCTCTTGATGGAGGTAAAACCCTACGTCCTGCTTGATTAATATTGGTGATATGGGTAGTACAAGAGTAGATCTACCACGAGATCAAGGAGGCTAAACCCTAGAAGCTAGCCTATGGTATGATTGTTGTATGATGAAGTTGTCCTACTGACTAAAACCCTCCGGTTTATATAGACACCGGAGAGGGTTAGGGTTACACAAAGTCGGTTACAATGGTAGGAGATCTTGAATATCCGCATCGCCAAGCTTGCCTTCCACGCCAAGGAAAGTCTCATCCGGACATGGGACGAAGTCTTCAATCTTGTATCTTCATAGTCCTGGAGTCCGGCTGAAGGTATAGTCCGGCTACCCGAACACCCCCTAATCCAGGACTCCCTCAGTAGCCCCTGAACCAGGCTTCAATGACGACGAGTCCGGGGCGTAGATTGTCTTCGGCATTGGAAGGCGGGTTCCTCCTCCAAATTCTTCATAAAAGTTTGTAAACACCAAGAGTAGTGTCCGGCTCTGCAAAATAAGTTTCCACGTATTGCCACAGAGAGAATAATATTAACACAAATCTAATCTGCCGACGTATTCCGCAGCGTGACATCACACTACGGCCAAGCCTTTATTCGAATCGTTTTCACTTTTCCATCTCAGCGTGTTTTGCGAGGCGGTTTCCTTGGCACGTCTTGTCAAAGCAGAGATCGTGTCCCCCATTTACGGGATTCTCATCAATACGAACGTGGGTAACCCAACGCGCCATTTATCACGGCGCTTGGGAGGCAAGCGAGTTTTACTAGGCTGGTGGGGACGCACAGTTACATCCGCCCATATAAGGGGATAAGGATCCACCTTTTTACCTACGCCTTCTTCCTCCTTTGCCTATCCATCTTCTGCGCACCCGAGCTCCAGCGCCCAAGCCCGCACTTCCTACCTCAACCTTCTCCAACAATGTCCGGAGCGGGAGGCAAGTGGATGGTCTCCTCCGTCATGGAGGGCCATGTCAAAAGGCTAAGGAAGGCCAGATACTTGTCCAAAGACATCGCGCACCGGCTTCCTGAGGAGGGGCAGCTTCTCCCCACCCCAAGGCCCCATGAGAGGGTAGTATTTCTTCCCCACTTCCTCCGCGGACTGGGTTTTCCTCTCCACCCATTTGTCCGCGGGCTCATGTTCTACTATGGCCTAGATTTCCACGATCTGGCCCCGAACTTCATCCTCAATATCTCGGCGTTTATCGTCGTGTGCGAGGCTTTCCTCTGCATCCGTCCCCATTTCGGCCTCTGGCTCAAGACCTTCAACGTCAAGCCAAAGGTGGTGCGCGGCAACCAGGCGGAGTGCGGAGGTGCCATGGCGGGCAAAATAGCCAACTTCTTATGGCTCGAGGGCTCCTTTGTGGAGACCTTGAAGGGGTGGCAATCAGGATGGTTTTACATCACCGAGCCACGCGATCCGGAGTGGATCGCAGCCCCTGAATTCCGATCCGGACCCCCTACGCGGCTCACGTCCTGGAAGGAGACGGGCTTGTCGTGGGGCGACGAAGAAGAGGTGTCCGGACTGCAAAAATGCATCCAGTCCCTGGTGAACAAGCAGCTCAAGCTTGTCAACATAGTCCAGGTCATGCTCGTCCGCCGGATCCTTCCATGTCAAGAACGGGAATTCAATTTGTGGGAGTTCAACCCGGCGCAGCACCGAACTCTGAGCAGGCTCTTCGACACGACGTACGAAGATGTCTGGAGGGGGCTAACCAAAGGCGCCGAGGCTCCCACATCCGCCTCCGAAGACTGTGGATTCAGCTCGCAGCGTCCTGCTGGCGAGGTAAAAATATTTTCATCTTTTACAGGATGTTAAGCTTTCTTCATAGTTTGACTCTATGCGGGATCTAAACTCCCTCACCTTTGACAGGATTGGCAGGCGAAGTCCGGACTGATTAACTGTCCGTCTCCCTTGCCCGAAGACCCAGCCCCTGCTCTCCTAGTGAAGCTGCTGGTTCCGGCACCTTATGTGGTGCCGGAGAAGAAGGCCAAGAAGAAGAAGTCCACGGGGACTCGAAAGAGTTCCCGGCATATGGTGGTGTTGGACTCGTCGTCCGACGAGTCCGAGACGCACTCCTCCCATGAAGACGAGGAGGAGGAAGAAGAGACCTCTCCCCCTCCAGCGGGGGGAGGAAAGAAGAGGAAGGCCGCCCCAGTAGGGGAGGCCGAACGGTCCAAGAATAGGAAAACCCCTCCGCCGGACTACGCCCCCGACGCCGACGAGGACGAGGAGGAGTGGCCGGACAGGGCCAAGCGTCCGGCGAAATCGTAAGTGTTCGGATACCAGAGTAACTCATGATATTCCTTTTGTTGCACAGCTTTCCCTAATGTCGAATGTAATCATGCAGCCCGCCCAGGGACGGGCTCGACAAGTCGTCGAGCGGCTCCCTGGATTCATTGGACGTGAATTCAGTTCCGCCCGCTGCCTCCCCCTGTGTCGCGGATGACGCCGAAGTGGCGTCGCGACAAGCTCCGGGGCAAGAGGAGGTGGTCCAGGAGGAGCCGCGAGGCGACCTCCCGGACTCCATGAGTAAAGGGGACCAGACCCCCCAGGGCTCCAAGTCCGGCTTTAAGCCGGACAACGCGCCAGAATCATCAACGGTTTCGGACCGCGGAAGGCGAACTCCTGCCAAGAGGAGCAAGCCTATTGAGCCGGAGTCCTCCATCCAACCGGAGGCGCCGGACAATCTGCTGGAGGTGCTTAAGGGCGCCTCCATCGATGAGGAGCACCGTACCATCATGAGTACGATGGTCCAGAAGGTTCGGTCCGCCAAAAGCGGACTGACTGAAGCTTGTGCTAGCCTTCTAACAGGCTTCGAGGTAAGTAAAAAATATGTAAAAATATTACCGCATAGACAGTAGCCCCTGATGCTCTGTTTGGCGTTCGGAAAGAAAAAACGAATAGAGGATCTATTAAATATCGCAGGAGTCTAACGAAAAAGTTGTCAATATACGTATGCAGGCTTTGCTGCTGGCCACCGCCACACTGACTGCGGAGGTGGGTGCCCTGAAGCAGGGCCTCGAGCGGACCGAGCAAGAGCTCGGCCATGCCAAACGGTAGCTCGAGGAGAAAGAAGGTAAGAGATACCTTATAGAAAAAATGCCTATAAGAAGACGCAATTGCAAAAAATGACAGGAGTACACTGCTTATTGTAGGGGCCACAACTGAGGTGGCGACCCTCAAGCAGGCGCTATCCGAGGCCGAGAAGAAAGCGGCCACGGAGCGCACCGAGCGGGAGAAATTTGAGGCGCAGGTCGGCGAGGTGCAGCAAGAGCTTCAAGCTCTCATGAAAAAACATGAGAGTTTGGAGCTCGACTCGAAGACGCGAGCGTCCGAGCTTGCTGCGGCTCTTAAAACTGCCAAATCTGCCAAGGCCGAAGCCCAGAAGGCCCTCCAGGAATTGGATGCGGTGAAAAAGATAGCGGCGGGTAAGGCATTCTCTATGCAAAGCAGACATATAAAAGTAAACTACTTGTTACTTACCTGAATCCGGAGCTCTCCAGGGGCATTCGCAGATCTTCCCTGTAGCGTATCCGATGCCGCAGCATTCTACTGAGCCGAGGAAGGCAGCTCGACGGAGAAGGTGTTCTGGTCTCAGTATGCTGAGGCCGTACACCCTGTGCCCTTGAGCGACCAGCTGAAGCAGCTGGTCGAGCTCCACAAGGCGTCCGAACAAGCCGTGAAGGGCTTCATAGTTCGGCTGTGGCCTGGAGAGGCCCTGCCTGGGAGCTACTTCGGACTGGTGCGGCGGCTGGTGGAGGCTTGTCCAAGGCTCGAGGTCATCAAGCGCTACGTCTGCATCGAAGGTGCCCGTAGGGCCCTTGCCCGTGCAAAGGTGCACTAGGGTAAGATGGATGGTGAGAAGCTTGTGAGGGACGGGCCGCCGCCGGGGAAGGAGCATCGCAAGCCCGAGAACTATTACAAGGATGTTCTGGCTGGTGCCCGCCTTATGGCGGATGAATGTACCAAGGATGTAATTTTTGAATGAACTCGCTCATGTTATCCTGTGCGCTGAAAACTTGTTCATATGCGCTAAGCAATGCTTTTGAATTTAAAATATTACTTTCTGTGCGGCCGTTTATCAAAAAATTGAGAGATGGCCAGTCGTTGGCTTCTGCCCCCATGCCACTAGTGCTGGGGTGTTCGGGATAAACCTGAGCGCTCTTTTCCCCATGATTGGGTCCGTCGAGGGAGGCGCTCAGCACAACGAACAAGGCAATCGGACTATAATGCTTAAACATTCTCACTTAGCCATAGAACTCTATAATTTTAAATTTCGGCGAAGCCCCTAGTATTCGGAAGACCGAGTTCGGGGCGCTATCCACGCCTTGGCCGGACAAAGCCGGTTCCTCGCTCGAAGCGGCATAAGTCTTTAAGGACTCGAAAAACCTCTTGAACAGCGACCGGTCTCTCGCTTCATCATGACAGTCGGTTTTAGCTTTCTCTACTGAGGTGCTCAGCCCAGCTCAACTGGGGCACAATCGCAGTAGTTCTCCTAGTGCTACCTTAGCCGATATAGCGGAACGTAAGGCACCAAAATATAGGAGCCGGGCAAACCCAACCATTGACCCAAATCATGATTCGGAGCCGATGCATATAGTGCTATAAGTTCGGGGTGCCGCACTTGTGAAAGTGTACGGACTTCTCACGCCATATAGATGGGTACTGAAGCCCCTGGCGTATTTTGCCGTGCTACAATGTACGGATGCGACATGTTATTAATAAACATATATATAAAAAGAGGATAATGCAAAAAATAGACAAAAAGCTATGCATTGTTTATAGAAAGGCTGCTATGAAAGCGGAACGATACAAATAGTGCGATAAGCAAAAGAAATTGGACTATTTAACATGTCCCGGCCAGGGGCAGGTCGTGGAATTGTGTTAAAAAACAGGTATACTGCTCGCAATAGAGACCACCTGGGAGTTCCATAATGCGGCGTGGCTTGTCTGCTTTCCTGGATCTTGCATCGTTTGTGCGACAGTTGAATTGCCGAACGGGTCGTCCGAAGTATGAAGTCCTGAGAGTAAGAGAAAAAAAGGAATCCGGCAGCCCCTGGTGCAGTTTAAGCCGTTTTTCGGGCGTGCCGTGATAGTGCCCCTTCCCCTGTGCCCATGGTATTTCAAGAGCGTAGTTATGTACGCGAAGCGCTGGTTTCGCTATATCGCAAGGGCTAGGGTTGGGGCCGCATTGCTACGCTAGCTCAGAACGTGCCAGGCGGTCTTGTTGTAGGGTACTCCGGGCGCGCTTGACAGTGTCCGGCTTTTTGAAGGCCGAACTGGAGAACTGCCTAGAGAGGCTGCTTTGTACTTCTGCTGCGAGCGCTGCCGTGTGCTCCTCCGTTCAGAGGGAGCGTTCAGTGTTCCCATTGACCATGATTACTCCTCTAGGGCCTGGCATCTTGAGCTTGAGGTATGCATAGTGCGGTACCGCGTTGAATTTTGCGAATGCAGTTCGCCCGAGCAGTGCGTGATAGCCACTACGGAACGGGACTATGTCGAAGATTAACTCCTCGCTTCGGAAGTTATCCGGAGATCCGAAGACCACTTCCAGTGTGACTGAGCCTATACAGTTGGCTTCTACACCTGGTATGACGCCTTTAAAGGTCGTTTTGGTGGGCTTGATCCTCGAGGGATCTATGCCCATTTTTTGCACTGTATCCTGGTAAAGCAGGTTCAGGCTGCTGCCGCCGTCCATGAGGACTCTTGTGAGATGAAATCCGTCAATGATTGGGTCTAGAACCAGTGGGGCGAAGCCGCCGTGATGGATGCTAGTGGGGTGGTCCCTTCGATCAAAGGTGATCGGGCAGGAGGACCATGGGTTGAACTTTGGGGCGACTGGCTCCATCGCATATACGTCCCGTAACGCACGCTTCCGCTCCCTCTTGGGGATGTGGGTTGCGTATATCATGTTCACCGTCCGCACTTGCGGGGGAAATCCCTTCTGTCCACTATTGTTCGGCGGCCTGGGCTCCTCCTCGTCGTCGCTATGCAGCCCCTTGTCTTTGTTTTCGGCTCTTAACTTGCCTGCCTGCTTGAACACCCAACAATCCCTGTTGGTGTGATTGGCTGGCTTTTCGGGGGTGCCATGTATCTGGCACAAGCGGTCGAGTATTCGGTCCAAACTGGACGGGCCCTGAGTATTTCTTTTGAATGCCTTTTTCCGTTGACCGGATTTGTAGCCTCGGAATCCGGCATTAACTGCCGTATCCTCGTTGCTGTGGCTGTTAACGCGGCGCTTTTGTTTGTTCCGACGTGACCTGTCACTTTTGTGCTTGGTATTCGAATTACCAGGGTTCTTGGTTAAGTTGTTGCTGCGAGCTAGCCAGCTGTCTTCTCCCGTGCAAAAGCGGGTCATGAGTGTCGTGAGGGCTGCCATAGATTTCGGCTTTTCCTGTCCCAGGTGCCGGGCAAGCCACTCGTCACGGATATTATGCTTAAAGGCCGCTAAGGCCTCTGCGTCCGGACAGTCGACTATCTGGTTTTTCTTTGTTAGGAACCGTGTCCAGAATTGCCTGGCCGATTCCTCTAGCTGCTGAATTATGTGGCTTAGGTCATCGGCGTCCGGTGGTCGCACATAAGTGCCCTGGAAGTTGTCAAGGAATGCGGCTTCTAGGTCCTTCCAAGAACCGATTGAGTCTGCTGGCAAGCTGTTGAGCCAATGTCGGGCCGGTCCCTTAAGTTTGAGTGGGAGGTATTTGATGGCGTGTAGATCATCACTGCGGGCCATGTGGATATGAAGGAGATAATCCTCGATCCATACCGCAGGATCTGTTGTGCCATCGTACGATTCGATGTTTACGGGTTTGAAGCCCTCAGGGATTTTATGATCCATTACTTCATCTGTGAAGCATAGTGGGTGTGCGGCGCCTCTGTATTGGGCTATATCATGACGCAGCTCGAAGGAGCTTTGTCTGTTGAGTTCGGCCCGGCCGGATTTATTGCATCCGGAGTGACGATCATCGTCACGTGCCGTGGGGCGCCTGCACGATCCATAGATCGATCCTGTTTGCCTTGCCTTGTCCTCCAGTATGTCGTGCAGGTCGGGCGCATTTTCCCGTGCCTTAGTATGCTTGACGCGGCGTCGGGGAATGGCTTGAGTGGAGGGCCAAGAGGCCTCTCTGTCGCGGCCACGAGGTGGCCGGTCGGCCGTGTCATGCGCTGGTGATGTAGGTGCTTCCTCCTCTAGTCGGGGTAGAAGCCTGCGCTTTGGATAACTCTTGGAGGGGCGTTCGAGTTCATACTCTTTGGCCGCAAGAACTTTAGTCCATCTGCCAGCTAGCAAATCCTGATCAGCTCTAAGCTGTTGCTGCTTTTTCTTGAGGCTGCTTGCCGTGGCCATAAGCCTGCGTTTAAAACACTCTTGTTCGGCGGGATCCTCTGGCACGACGAACTCGTCGTCGTCGAGGCTTGCCTCGTCTTCGGAGGGAGGCGTATAATTATCGTCCTCAACCTCTTGGTCCGCCGCCCTCTCGTGAGGGCTGGCTTCTCTGTCCTCCTGTGCTGAATCTTGCCGGAGGGCTATCCGGAGTAGTATTATCTCCCGTGCCGGAATCACCGTTTTTGCTTTTGCGGGATTTAGAGCGGCGCCGCTGACGCTGGCGCTTGGGCTGTTTCTTAGAGGTATCGTCCCCCGCTGTTTCATCGCCATCTCCATCCTTTGGAGTGTCCACCATATATGTGTCATATGACGAGGTGGCCTTCCAGCGCCCTACGGGTGCTGGTTCTTGTTCGTCTCCTGCATCGTTGTCCATGCCGTCGATGTCTTCGGAGTCGAAGTCAAGCATGTCAGTTAAGTCGTCGACAGTGGCTATGAAGTGGGTGGTGGGTGGGTTTTGAATTTCTTCATCGTCCGTATCCCAACCTTGCTGACCGTAGTCCGGCCAGGGCTCTCCTGATAAAGAGAGAGACTTTAGGGAATTCAGGATGTCGCCGAAGGGCGAGTGCTGAAAGATGTCCGCGGCAGTGAACTCCATTATCAGAGTCACGGGCCATGCGGGGTGCGGGGCTGGAGTTCGGCTCGATCGCCTCTGAGATCGCAGCCCCTGAGGCAGCGTCCAACCGCTGATCCTCGATCGGCGCAGTAGGCTCCGAATCAATGGTCGGAACCGGTGCGTGTGCGGCCTCCAAAGCACTGTTCGGCGGCAGAGTTATATCATGCCCATCGAGACAGTGCGGCACGCTTGGCTGTGGCTCGAATCCGTCGAAGATCAAAAGTCCCCGCGGATGTCAGCCGTATAGTTTAGGCTTCCAAACCTGACCTGATGGCCAGGGGCGTAGCTTTTGATCTACTCAAGGTGGCCAAGCGAATTGGCCCGCAGTGCGAAGCCGCCGAAGACGAAGATCTGTCCGGGGAGAAAAGTCTCACCCTGGACTGCATCGTTGTTGATGATCGAAGGAGCCATTGGGCCTAAAGGCGACGACACAGAGGAACTCTCAATGAAAGCACCAGTGTCGGTGTCAAAACCGGCGGATCTCGGGTAGGGGGTCCCGAACTGTGCGTCTAGGCCGGATGGTAATAGGAGGCAAGGAACACGATGTTTTACCCAGGTTCGGGCCCTCTTGATGGAGGTAAAACCCTACGTCCTGCTTGATTAATATTGATGATATGGGTAGTACAAGAGTAGATCTACCACGAGATCAAGGAGGCTAAACCCTAGAAGCTAGCCTATGGTATGATTGTTGTATGATGAAGTTGTCCTACGGACTAAAACCCTCCGGTTTATATAGACACCGGAGAGGGTTAGGGTTACACAAAGTCGGTTACAATGGTAGGAGATCTTGAATATCCGCATTGCGAAGCTTGCCTTCCACGCCAAGGAAAGTCCCATCCGGACACGAGACGAAGTCTTCAATCTTGTATCTTCATAGTCCTGGAGTCCGGCTGAAGGTATAGTCCGGCTACCCGAACACCCCCTAATCCAGGACTCCCTCACCTAGCCTTGTACTTTTCTATCGTACCATCGGGCCTAAGCTTCTTCTTCAACACCCACTTGCATCCCAATGGTTTGCAACCATAAGGACGTTCAGTAAGCTCCCAAGTCCCGTTAGCCATGATGGAATCCATCTCGCTACGGACCGCATCCTTCCAGTAGTCAGCTTGTGGAGATGCATACGCTTCTGAAATAGAAGTGGGATTATCCTCCATGAGGTATATGAAGAAATCACCACCAAAGGTATTTACAGTCCTTTGTCTCTTGCCCCTACCAAGGGATTCCTCATTATCCTCCTCAGGATTTTCATCATGTGTTTGATTATAATATTCCATCGGAATGGCAGGTTCAGGAGTCTCCTTAGATTCCTGTCTAGAAGTGCTTTGTACATCTCTCATGGGAAAAATGTCCTCAAAGAATGTAGCATCTTTAGACTCCATAATTGTACCGACTTTCATGTCAGGTACCTCAGATTTCACTACTAGAAATCTATAGCCAACACTATTCATAGCTAGCCCAAATTAACACAGTTCACAGTCTTTGGTCCAAGCTTACGCTTTTTGGGGATCGACACATTAACTTTCGCCAAGCAGCCCCAGGTATGTAAGTACGAGTGTTGTCCTTCTCTTGGTCCACTTCTCGTAAGGAGTGATCTCATTATCCTTTGTCGGAACTTTATTCAGGACATGACAGGATGTCATTATAGCCTCCCCCACCATGCCTTGGATAAACCCGACGTATCTAACATGGCGTTAACCAAATCAGTTAGAGTACGGTTTTTCCGCTCGACAACCCCGTTTGACTAGGGTGAGTAAGGAGGCGTCCTCTCGTGACTAATGTCGTGTTCCACACAAAAGGCATCAAACTCTTTTGAGAAGTACTCTCCACCACGATCTGACCGAACTCGTTTAATTTTCTTTTCAAGTTGATTCTCAACTTCTTCCTTATAGATTTTGAAGTAGTGTAGAGCCTCATCTTTAGTATTTAACAGATACACATAGCAATATCTAGTGGAATCATCTATCAAAGTCATGAAATATTTCTTTCCACCTTTAGTCAACACACCATTCATCTCACAAAGATCAGAATGTATGAGTTCCAGTGGCGCCAAGTGTCTCTCCTGTACTGCCTTGTGAGGCTTGCGAGGTTGCTTAGATTGCACACACGAATGGCACTTAGAACCTTTGGCTAAAGTGAAACTCGGGATTAAATTCGATTTTGCTAGCCGCGTCATAACACCGAAACTAATGTGACAAAGACGTGAATGCCATACTTTAGATTCATTAACACTCAAATGAATATTGTTCACGACTTTATTACATAGATCTGCAAGAGAAAGGCGGAACATGCCTCCGCATTCATAACCCTTTCCAACAAATAGTCCATATTTCGTAACAACTAATTTATTAGACTCGAATACCAACTTAAACCCTTCTCTACACCGAAGAGTTTTAGTCCGTAGGACAATGACCACATCATACAATCATACCATAGGCTAGCTTCTAGGGTTTAGCCTCTCTGATCTCGTGGTAGATCTACTCTTGTAACACCCATATCATCAATATTAATCAAGCAGGACGTAGGGTTTTACCTCCATCAAGAGGGCCCAAACCTGGGTAAAGCTTCGTGTCCCTTGCCTCCTGTTACCATCCGGCCTAGACGCACAGTTCGGGACCCCCTACCCGAGATCCGCCGGTTTTGACACCGACATTGGTGCTTTCATTGAGAGTTCCTCTGTGTCGTCGCCGTTAGGCTTGATGGCTCCTACTATCATCGATAGCGATGCGGTCCAGGGTGAGACTTTTCTCCCCGGACAGATCTTCGTATTCGGCGGCTTTGCACTGCGGGCTAATTCGCTTGGCCATATGGAGCAGATTCAAAGCTACGCCCCTGGCCATCAGGTCAGATTTGGAAGTTTGAAATACATGGCCAACATCCGTGGGGACTTGATCTTTGACGGATTCGAGCCACAGCCGGGCGCGCCGCACTGTCGCGATGGGTATGACCTAACTCTGCCACCGGACGGTACCCTAGAGGCCGCGCCCGCATCAGCTCCGACCCTTAGCTCGGAGCCAGCTGCGCTAATCGAGAACGGGTGGCTAGACACCGCCTCAGGGGCTGCAATCTCGACGGTGATCGAGCCAAACACCAGCATAATCCTCTGCGCAGCCCGTGACTCCAAGGTGCCGGACTCTCTTCTGGACCCCGAACCATCCGCGCCCCTGCCAATCAAATCCGACTGGGCGCCGATCATGGAATTCACCGCCACGGATATCTTTCAGCACTCGCCCTTCGGTGACATTCTGAATTCACTAAGGTCTCTCTCTTTGTCAGGAGAGCCCTGGCCGGATTATGGCCAACAGGATTGGGATGCGGACGATGAAGAAATTTGACGCCCACCCACCACCCACTTTGTAGCCACTGTCGATGATTTAACCGACATGCTCGACTTCGACTCCGAAGACATCGACGGTATGGACGACGATGTTGGAGACGAACATGAACCAGCACCTATAGGGCACTAGAAAGCCACCTCGTCGTATGACATATACATGGTGGATACACCCAATGAAGGCAACGGCGACGAGATAGCGGAGGATGACCCCTCCAGGAAGCAACCCAAGCGCCGACGTCAGCGGCGCCGCTCTAAGTCCCGCCAAAGCAAAAGTGGTGATACCGCCATAGGAGATAATAACACTCCGAATAGCGCCGAAGACAATAACAATCCCCTCCAGCAAGATTTAGAGCAGGAGGATGAAGGAGCCAGCTCTCCTGAGAGAGCGGCTGGCGGAGAGGAGGAGGATGACAATTACATGCCCCCCTCCGAAGACGAGGCAAGCCTCGGCGACGATGAATTCGCCATACCAGAGGATCCCGTCGAACAAGAGCGCTTCGAGCACAGGCTTATGGCCACGGCAAATAGCCTGAAGAAAAAGCAGCAGCAGCTTCAGGCTGGTCAAGATCTGCTAGCTGACAAATGGACTGAAGTCCTCGCAGCCGAGGAATATAAACTCGAGCGTGCCTCCAAGAGTTACCCAAGGCGCAGGTTACTACCCCGACTGGAGGAAGAAGCATATGATACGGCTGATCGACCACCTCGTGGCCGCGATAGAGAGGCATTCCAGCCAAAAGCTCAGCCTCCACCCCAACGCCATCCAAATTAAAAGGCATGGGAAGATACGCCAGACTTGCAAGACATATTGGAGGACAAAGCAAAGCATTCGAGATCGATCTACGGATCACGAGGGCGCACCACTCTACGAGACGGTAAACGTCACGCCGGATACAGAAAAAGCAAATCTAACCAGGCCGAACACAGCGGGCAGGACCCATACGAGCTGCGTCGCGATATAGCCCAATATAGAGGCGCCGCACACCCCTTATGCTTCACAGACGAAGTAATGGAACATCAATTCCCAGAAGGTTTCAAACCTGTAAACATTGAATCATACGACGGCACAACAGATCCCGCAGTATGGATTGAGGACTTCCTCCTCCACATCCACATGGCCCGCGGTGATGACTTACATGCCATCAAGTACCTCCCACTAAAACTCAAAGGACCAGCGCGGCATTGGCTTAATAGCTTGCCAGCGGACTCCATTAGCTGTTGGGAAGATCTTGAAGCCGCATTCCTCGACAACTTTCAGGGCACTTATGTGCGACCACCAGACGCCGATGACTTGAGCCACATAATTCAGCAGCCAGAAGAGTCGGCCAGGCAATTATGGACTCGGTTCCTTACAAAGAAAAATCAAATCATCGACTGTCCGGATGCGGAGGCCTTAGTGGCTTTCAAGCACAACATCCGAGATGAGTGGCTAGCCTGGCACCTTGGTCAGGAAAAGACGAAATCTATGGCAGCTCTCACGACGCTCATGACCCGCTTTTGTGCGGGAGAAGACAGCTGGTTGGCTCATAGTAATAACATATCAAAGAACCATGGTACCTCAGATACCAAGGACGGCAATAGCAGGTCACGTCGCAACAAGCATAAGCACCGCATTAACAGCGAAAATACTGAGGATACGACAGTCAGTGCCGGATTCAAAGGCTCTAAACCCGGTCAGCGGAAAAAGCCATTCAAACAAAGTACGCTGGGTCCGTCCAGCTTGGACCGTATACTCGATCGCTCGTGTCAAATACACGGCACCCCAGACAAGCCAGCCAATCACACCAGCAGGGATTGTTTGGTGTTCAAGTAGGCCGACAAGTTAATTGCCGAAAACAAGGACAAGGGGCCGCATAGCGATGATGAGGAAGAACCCCGGCAGCCGCACACAGGAGGACAGAAGAGGTTCCCCCCGCAAGTGCGGACGGTGAACATGATATACGCAACCCACATCACCAAGAGGGAGCGAAAGCGTGCACTCAGGGACGTATATGCGTTGGAGCCAGTCGCCCCAAAGTTCAACCCTTGGTCCTCCTGTCCGACCACCTTCGATCGCAGGGACCACCCCACTAGTATCCGTCATGGCGGATTCGCCGCACTGGTCCTAGACCCAATCATCGACGGATTTCACCTCACTCGAGTCCTCATGGATGGCGGCAGCAGCCTGAACCTGCTTTATCAGGACACAGTGCGCAAAATGGGTATAGACCCCTCAAGGATCAAACCCACAAAAACGACCTTTAAAGGCGTCATTCCAGGCGTAGAGGCCTGAAGGAAATATGCCCTATAAGCAATAATAAAGTTATTATTTATTTCCTTATATCATGATAGATGTTTATTGTTCATGCTAGAATTGTATTAACTAGAAACATAATACTTGTGTGAATACATAGACAAACTAAACGTCACTAGTGTGCCTCTACTTGACTAGCTCGTTAATCAAAGATGGTTATGTTTCCTAACCATAGACATGTGTTGTCATTTGATTAATGGGATCACATCATTAGGAGAATGATGTGATTGACATGACCCATTCCATTAGCTTAGCACCCGATCGTTTAGTATGTTGCTATTGCTTTCTTCATGACTTATACATGTTCCTATGACTATGAGATTATGCAACTCCTGTTTGCCGGAGGAACACTTTGTGTGCTACCAAACGTCACAACGTAACTGGGTGATTATAAAGGAGCTCTACAGGTGTCTCCAAAGGTACATGTTGGGTTGGCGTATTTCGAGATTAGGATTTGTCACTCCGATTGTCGGAGAGGTATCTCTGGGCCCTCTCGGTAATGCACATCGCATAAGCCTTGCAAGCATTGCAACTAATGAGTTAGTTGCGAGATGATGTATTTCGAAACGAGTAAAGAGACTTGCCGGTAACGAGATTGAACTAGGTATTGAGATACCGACGATCGAATCTTGGGCAAGTAACATACCGATGACAAAGGGAACAAAGTATGTTGTTATGCGGTCTGACCGATAAAAGATCTTCGTAGAATATGTGGGAGCCAATATGAGCATCCAGGTTCCACTATTGGTTATTGACCGGAGACATGTCTCGGTCATGTCTACATTGTTCTCGGACCCGTAGGGTCTGCACGCTTAACGTTACGATGACAGTTTTATTATGAGTTTATATATTTTGATGTATCAAAGTTTGTTCGGAGTCCCGGATGTGATCACGGACATGACGAGGAGTCTCGAAATGATCGAGACATAAAGATTGATATATTGGACGGCTATATTCGGACACCGGAAGTGTTCCGGGTGATTTCAGAGAAAACCGGAGTGCCGGAGGGTTACCGGAACCCCCCGGGAGAAGTAATGGGCCTTATGGGCCCTAGTGGAGAGAGAGGGGCGGCCAGGGTGGGCCACGCGCCCCCTCCCCCTCTGGTCCGAATTGGACTAGGAGAGGGGGGAGGGGGCGGCGCCCCCCTTTCCTTCTCCCTCTCCCCCTTCCTTTCCCCCTCCTAGTAGGAGTAGGAAAGAGGGGAGTCCTAGTCCTACTAGGAGGAGGACTCCTCCTCCTTGGCGCGCCCTAGGGCCGGCCGGCCTCCCCCATTGCTCCTTTATATACGGGGGCAGGGGGGCACCTCTAGACACACAAGTTGATCTTCAAGATCGTTCTCTTAGCCGTGTGCGGTGCCCCCCCTCCACCATAGTCCTCGATAATATTGTAGTGGTGCTTAGGCGAAGCCCTGCGACAGTAGAACATCAAGATCGTCACCACACCGTCGTGCTGACGGAACTCTTCCCCGACACTTTGCTGGATCAGAGTTCGGGGATCGTCATCGAGCTAAACGTGTGCTAGAACTCGGAGGTGCCGTAGTTTCGGTGCTTGATCGGTCGGGCCGTGAAGACGTACGACTACATCAACCGCGTTGTCATAACGCTTCCGCTGTCGGTCTACCAGGGTACGTAGATTACACTCTCCCCTCTTGTTGCTATGCATCACCATGATCTTGCGTGTGCGTAGGAAAATTTTGAAATTACTACATTCCCCAACAGTGGCATCCGAGCCTAGTTTTTATGTGTTGATGTTATATGCACGAGTAGAACACAAGTGAGTTGTGGGCGATATAAGTCATACTGCTTACCAGCATGTCATACTTTGGTTCGGCGGTATTGTTGGATGAAGCGGCCCGGACCGACATTACGCGTACGCTTACGCGAGACTGGTTCTACCGACGTGCTTTGCACACAGGTGGCTGGCGGGTGTCAGTTTCTCCAACTTTAGTTGAACCGAGTGTGGCTACGCCCGGTCCTAGCGAAGGTTAAAACAGCACCAACTTGACAAACTATCATTGTGGTTTTGATGCGTAGGTAAGATTGGTTCTTGCTTAAGCCCGTAGCAGCCACGTAAAACTTGCAACAAACAAAGTAGAGGACGTCTAACTTGTTTTTGCAGGGCATGTTGTGATGTGATATGGTCAAGACATGATGCTAAATTTTATTGTATGATATGATCATGTTTTGTAACCGAGTTATCGGCAACTGGCAGGAGCCATATGGTTGTCGCTTTATTGTATGCAATGAAATTGCGCTGTTATGCTTTACTTTATCACTAAGCGGTAGCGATAGTCGTGGAAGCATAAGATTGGCGAGACGACAACGATGCTATGATGATGATCAAGGTGTCGCGCCGGTGACGATGGTGATCATGACGGTGCTTCAAAGATGGAGATCACAAGCACAAGATGATGATGGCCATATCATATCACTTATATTGATTGCATGTGATGTTTATCTTTTATGCATCTTATCTTGCTTTGATTGACTGTAGCATTTTAAGATGATCTCTCGCTAATTATCAAGAAGTGTTCTCCCTGAGTATGCACCGTTGCAAAAGTTCTTCGTGCTGAGACACCACGTGATGATCGGGTATGATAGGCTCTACGTTCAAATACAACGGCTGCAAAACAGTTGCACACGCGGAATACTCAGGTTATACTTGACGAGCCAAGCATATACAGATATGGCCTCGGAACACGGAGACCGAAAGGTCGAGGGTGAATCATATAGTAGATATGATCAACATAGTGATGTTCACCAATGAAACTACTCCATCTCATGTGATGATCGGACATGGTTTAGTTGATTTGGATCACGTGATCACTTAGAGGATTAGAGGGATGTCTATCTAAGTGGGAGTTCTTTAGTAATATGATTAATTGAACTTAAGTTTATCATGAACTTAGTACCTGATAGTATCTTGCTTGTTTAAGTTTGATTGTAGATAGATGGCCCGTGCTGTTGTTTTGTTGAATTTTAATGCGTTCCTTGAGAAAGCAAAGTTGAAAGATGATGGTAGCAATTACACGGACTTGGTCCGTAACTTGAGGATTATCCTCATTGCTACACAGAAGAAATATGTCCTGGAAGCACCGCTGGGTGCCAGGCTTGCTGCTGGAGCAACACCAGATGTTATGAACGTCTGGCAGAGCAAAGCTGATGACTACTCGATAGTTCGGTGTGCCATGCTTTACGGCTTAGAATCGGGACTTCAATGACGTTTTGAATGTCATGGAGCATATGAGATGTTCCAGGAGTTGAAGTTAATATTTCAAGCAAATGCCCGGATTGAGAGATATGAAGTCTCCAATAAGTTCTATAGCTGCAAGATGGAGGAGAACAGTTCTGTCAGTGAGCATATACTCAAAATGTCTGGGTATAATAATCACTTGATTCAATTGGGAGTTAATATTCCAGATGATTGCGTCATTGACAGAATTCTCCAATCACTTCTACCTAGCTACAAGAGCTTCGTGATGAACTATAATATGCAAGGGATGAATAAGACAATTCCCAAGCTCTTCGCAATGCTGAAAGCTGAGGAGGTAGAAATCAAGAAGGAGCATCAAGTGTTGATGGTCAACAAGACCACTAGTTTCAAGAAAAAGGGCAAAGGAAAGAAGAAGGGGAACTTCAAAAAGAACAGCAAGCAAGTTGCTGCTCAGGAGAAGAAACCCAAATCTGGACCTAAGCCTGAAACTGAGTGCTTGTACTGCAAGCAGACTGGTCACTGGAAGCGGAACTGCCCCAAGTATTTGGCGGATAAGAAGGATGGCAAGGTGAACAAAGGTATATATGATATACATGTTATTGATGTGTACCTTACTAATGCTCGCAGTAGCACCTGGGTATTTGATACTGGTTCTGTTGCTAATATTTGCAACTCGAAACATGGACTACGGATTAAGCGAAGATTGGCTAAGGACGAGGTGACGATGCGCGTGGGAAATGGTTCCAAAGTCGATGTGATCGCGGTCGGCACGCTACCTCTACATCTACCTTCGGGATTAGTATTAGACCTAAATAATTGTTATTTGGTGCCAGCGTTGAGCATGAACATTATATCTGGATCTTGTTTGATGCGAGACAGTTATTCATTTAAATCAAAGAATAATGGTTGTTCTATTTATATGAGTAATATCTTTTATGGTCATGCACCCTTGAAGAGTGGTCTATTCTTATTAAATCTCGATAGTAGTGACACACATATTCATAATGTTGAAGCCAAAAGATGTAGAGTTGATAATGATAGTGCAACTTATTTGTGGCACTGCCGTTTAGGTCATATCGGTGTAATAAAGCGCATGAAGAAACTCCATACTGATGGACTTTTGGAACCACTTGATTATGAATCACTTGGTACTTGCGAACCGTGCCTCATGGGCAGATGACCAAAACACCGTCTCGGTACTATGGAGAGAGCAACAGATTTGTGAATCATACATACAGATTGTATGTGGTCCGATGAATGTTGAGGCTCGTGGCGATATCGTTATTTTCTCACCTTCACAGATGACTTAAGCAGATATGGGTATATCTACTTAATGAAACACAAAGTCTGAAACATTTGAAAAGTTCAAAGAATTTCAGAGTGAAGTTTGAAAATCATCGTAACAAGAAAATAAAATTCCTACGATCTGATCGTGGAGGAGAATATTTGAGTTACGAGTTTGGTGTACATTTGAAACAATGCGGAATAGTTTCGCAACTCACGCCACCCGGAACACCACAGTGTAATGGTGTGTCCGAACGTCATAATCGTACTTTACTAGATATGGTGGGATCTATGTTGTCTCTTACTGATTTACCGCTAGCTATCATTTTGGGGTTATGCTTTAGAGACGGCCGCATTCACGTTAAATAGGGCACCATCAAAATCTGTTGAGACGACGCCTGATGAACTGTGGTTTGGCAAGAAACCAAAGTTGTCATTTCTGAAAGTTTGGGGCTGCGATGCTTATGTGAAAAAGCTTCAACCTGATAAGTTCGAACCCAAATCGGAGAAATGTGTCTTCATAGGATATCCAAAGGAAACTATTGGATACACCTTCTATCACAGATCCGAAGGCAAGACTTTTGTTGCTAAATTCGGAAACTTTCTAGAGAAGGAGTTTCTCTTGAAAGAAGTGAGTGGGAGGAAAGTAGAACTTGATGAGGTAACTGTACCTGCTCCCTTATTGGAAAGTAGTACATCACAGAAACCGGTTTCTGTGACACCTACACCAATTAGTGAGGACGCTAATGATGATGATCATGAAACTTCAGAACAAGATACTACTGAACCTAGTAGATCAACCAGAGTAAGATCCGCACCAGAGTGGTACGGTAATCCTGTTCTGGAAGTCATGCTACTAGATCATGATGAACCTATGAACTATGAAGAAGCGATGGTGAGCCTAGATTCCGCAAAATGGCTTGAAGCCATGAAATCTGAGATGGGATCCATGTATGAGAACAAAGTGTGGACTTTGGTTGACTTGCCCAATGATCGGCAAGCAATTGAGAATAAATGGATCTTCAAGAAGAAGACTGACGCTGACGGTAATGTTATTGTCTACAAAGCTCGACTTGTCGCAAAAGGTTTTCGACAAGTTCAAGGGATTGACTACGATGAGGCCTTCTCACCCGTAGCGATGCTTAAGTCTGTCCGAATCATGTTAGCAATTGCCGCATTTTATGATTATGAAATTTGGTAGATGGATGTCAGAACTGCATTCCTGAATGGATTTCTGGAAGAAGAGTTGTATATGATGCAGCCGGAAGGTTTTGTCGATCCAAAGGGAGCTAACAAAGTGTGCAAGCTCCAGCAATCCATTTATGGACTGGTGCAAGCCTCTCGGAGTTGGAATAAACGCTTTGATAATGTGATCAAAGCATTTGGGTTTGTACAGACTTTTGGAGAAGCCTGTATTTACAAGAAAGTGAGTGGGAGCTCTGTAGCATTTTTGATATTATATGTGGATGACATATTACTCATCGGAAATGATATAGAATTTCTGGATAGCATAAAGGGATACTTGAATAAGAGTTTTTCAATGAAAGACCTCGGTGAAGCTTCTTACATATTGGGCATTAAGATCTATAGAGATAGATCAAGACTCTTAATTGGACTTTCACAAAGCACATACCTTGACAAAGTTTTGAAGAATTTCAAAATGGATCAAGCAAAGAAAGGATTCTTGCCTGTGTTACAAGGTGTGAAATTGAGTAAGACTCAATGCCCGACCACTGCAGAAGATAGAGAGAAAATGAAAGATGTTCCCTATGCTTCAGCCATAGGCTCTATCATGTATGCAATGCTGTGTACCAGACCTGATGTGTGTCTTGCTATAAGTCTAGAAGGGAGGTACCAAAGTAATCCAGGAGTGGATCACTGGACAGCGGTCAAGAACATCCTGAAATACCTGAAAAGGACTAAGGATATGTTTCTCGTATATGGAGGTGACAAAGAGCTCATCGTAAATGGTTACGTTGATGCAAGCTTTGACACTGATCCAGATGATTCTAAATCACAAACTGGATACGTTTTTACATTAAACGGTGGAGCTGTCAGTTGGTGCAGTTCTAAACAAAGTGTTGTGGCGGGATCTACATGTGAAGCGGAGTACATAGCTGCTTCGGAAGCAGCAAATGAAGGAGTCTGGATGAAGGAGTTCATATCCGATCTAGGTGTCATACCTAGTGCATCGGGTCCAATGAAAATCTTTTGTGACAATACTGGTGCAATTGCCTTGGCAAAGGAATCCAGATTTCACAAGAGAACCAAGCACATCAAGAGACGCTTCAGTTCCATCCGGGATCTAGTCCAGGTGGGAGACATAGAGATTTGCAAGATACATACGGATCTGAATGTAGCAGACCCATTGACTAAGCCTCTTCCACGAGCAAAACATGATCAGCACCAAAGCTCCATGGGTGTTAGAATCATTACTGTGTAATCTAGATTATTGACTCTAGTGCAAGTGGGAGACTGAATGAAATATGCCCTAGAGGCAATAATAAAGTTATTATTTATTTCCTTATATCATGATAAATGTTTATTATTCATGCTAGAATTGTATTAACTGGAAACATAATACTTGTGTGAATACATAGACAAACTAAACGTCACTAGTGTGCCTCTAGCTACTTGACTAGCTCGTTAATCAAAGATGGTTATGTTTCCTAACCATAGACATGTGTTGTCATTTGATTAACGGGATCACATCATTAGGAGAATGATGTGATTGACATGACCCATTCCATTAGCTTAGCACCCGATCGTTTAGTATGTTGCTATTGCTTTCTTCATGACTTATACATGTTCCTATGACTATGAGATTATGCAACTCCCGTTTGCCGGAGGGACACTTTGTGTGCTACCAAACGTCACAACGTAACTGGGTGATTATAAAGGAGCTCTACAGGTGTCTCCAAAGGTACATGTTGGGTTGGCGTATTTCGAGATTAGGATTTTTCACTCCGATTGTCGGAGAGGTATCTCTGGGCCCTCTCGGTAATGCACGTCACATAAGCCTTGCATGCATTGCAACTAATGAGTTAGTTGCGAGATGATGTATTTCGAAACGAGTAAAGAGACTTGCCGGTAACGAGATTGAACTAGGTATTGAGATACCAACGATCGAATCTCGGGCAAGTAACATACCGATGACAAAGGGAACAAAGTATGTTGTTATGCGTTCTGACCGATAAAAGATCTTTATAGAATATGTGGGAGCCAATATGAGCATCCAGATTCCGCTATTGGTTATTGACCGGAGACATGTCTCGGTCATGTCTACATTGTTCTCGAACCCGTAGGGACCGCACGCTTAACGTTACGATGACAATTTTATTATGAGTTTATATATTTTGATGTACCGAAGTTTGTTTGGAGTCCCGGATGTGATCACAGACATGACAAGGAGTCTCGAAATGATCGAGACATAAAGATTGATATATTGGACGGCTATATTCGGACACCGGAAGTGTTCCGGGTGATTTCGGAGAAAACCGGAGTGCCGACGGGTTACCGGAATCCCCCCGGGAGAAGTAATGGGCCTTATGGGCCCTAGTGGAGAGAGAGAGGGGCGGCCAGGGTGGGCCGCGCGCCCCCTCCCCCTCTGGTACGAATTGGACTAGGAGAGGGGGGGCAGCGCCCCCCTTTCCTTCTCCCTCCCCCCTTCCTTTCCCCCTCCTAGTAGGAGTAGGAAAGAGGGGAGTCCTACTCCTACTAGGAGGACTCCTCCTCCTCCTTGGCGCGCCCTAGGGCCGGCCGGCCTCCCCCCTTGCTCCTTTATATACGGGGGCAGGGGGCACCTCTAGACACACAAGTTGATCTTCAAGATCGTTCTCTTAGCCGTGTGTGGTGCCCCCCTCCACCATAGTCCTCGATAATATTGTAGTGGTGCTTAGGCGAAGTCCTGCGACAGTAGAACATCAAGATCGTCACCACGCCGTCGTGCTGACGGAACTCTTCCCTGACACTTTGCTGGATCGGAGTCCGGGGATCGTCATCGAGCTGAACGTGTGCTAGAACTCGGAGGTGCCGTAGTTTCGGTGCTTGATCGGTCGGGCCGTGAAGACGTACGACTACATCAACCGCGTTGTCATAACGCTTCCACTGTCGGTCTACGAGGGTACGTAGATTACACTCTCCCCTCTTGTTGCTATGCATCACCATGATCTTGCGTGTGCGTAGGAAAATTTTGAAATTACTATGTTCCCCAACAAGGCCCACTGCACAGGCTCAATTACACTGGAAGTGGTCTTCGGATCCCCGGATAACTTCCGAAGCGAAGAGTTAATCTTCGATATAGTCCCGTTCCGCATCGGTTATCACGCGCTGCTCGGACGAACCGCATTCGCTAGATTCAATGCGGTACCACATTATGCATACCTCAAGCTCAAGATGCCAGGACCTCGCGGAGTTATTACAGTCAATGGAAACACAGACCGCTCTCTCTGAATAGAGGAGCACACCGCGGCCCTTGCAGCAGAAGCGCAAGGAAGCCTCTCAAGTCAATCTACCAGTTCGGCGTTTCAAAGCCCGGACACCTTCAAGCGCGCTCGGGGCAATCGGCAGATAGACCGCCTGACGCGATCTGAGCTCGCGTAGTAATACGACGGCCACCCCAATCCCAGCCCAACGGCGTTATTCGTGCCGCGCGTACATAATTACGCATTAAAAATACCATGGGCACAGGTGGGGAGCGGGGGGCACAACTGCGGCACGCCCCAAAACGCGGCCTAAACCGCACTAGGGGCTTCCCGTTTGGTCATTTTTCTTTTTCTTTTAGGACTTTAATCTCTGGAAACACTGTCCGGCAGCTCTACTGTCGAACACATGATATAGCAACCAAGGAGGCAGACAACTACGTTATACAACGAAATTCCCAGGTTGATTACAGATTTCATATCATTCCTCAGCTCGCCCTTAGAAGGGACATAGTCCTACTCTTTTGCTTATTGCACTATATGTATCACTCTACTTTAATGCAATTTTTTTTAATATACAATGCATGACATTACGACTATTATTGCATTTTTGTTATATATATGTGTGTGTGTGTGTGTGTGTTCATTAATGACGCCTTGCAACCGTACACTCTGGTACGGCCAATGCACCAGGGGCTCGCGTACCCACAATATGGTGTGAAAAGTCCGAACACTTTCACAAGTGCGGCACCCCGAACTTATAGCATTATATGCATCAGCTCCGAATCATGTCTTTGGTCAAATGTTGGGTTTGCCCGGCTCCTATGTTTTGGTACCTTACGTTCCGCTCTATCGGCTAAGGTAGCGCTAGGAGAACTACTGCGATTGTGCCCCGGTTCTGCCGGACCGAGCACCTCAGTAGAGAAAGCTAAAACTGACTGTCATGATAAGGCGAGAGACTGGTCGCTGTTCGGCGAGGTTTTTGAGTTCCTAAAGACTTATGCCGCTTAGGGCGAGGGGCCGGCTCCGTCCGGCTTACAGGCGTGTATCGCGCCCCGAATTCGGCCTTCCGAATACCAGGGGCTTTGCCGAAATTTGAAATTATAGAATTCTATGGCTAAGTGAGAGTGATAAAGCATTATTAGTCCGGTTGCCTTGTTCGTTGTGCTGAGCACCTCCCTCGAAGGACCCAAACATGGGAACAAGAGTGCTCAGGTTTATCCCGAACACCCCAGCACTAGTGGCATGGGGGCAGAAGCCGAGGACTAGCCATCTCTCAGATTGGATAAACAGCCAAACAGAAGGTAATATTTTAAATTCTAACAAGCGTTGCATAGCGAACATAATACAAGTTTTCATACACACAGGACAACACGAGCAAGTCTCATTCAAATATTACATTTTGCGAACACTCATCCGCGATAAGACGGGCACCCGGCAGAACACCCTCATAGTACATCTCGGGGTGGCGGTGCTCCTTGCCCTCCGGTGGCCCCTTCTTGATCAGCTTCACGGCGTCTAGCTTGACCCACTGCATTTTTACACAGGCGAAAGCCCGGTGTGCACCTTCTATGCAGACGGATCGCTTGACGACCTCCAGCCGAGGACAAGCATCCACAAGCCGCCTCACCAGGCCGAAGAAGCTGTTCGGAAGGGCGTCGCCAGGCCACAACCAGACTATGAAGCCCTTCATGGCCTGATTGGCCACCTTATGTAGCTCGGCCATCTGCTTCAACTGGTCGCTCATTGGCACCGGATGTTCGGCCTCAGCATACTGAGACCAGAACAGCTTCTCCGTCGAGCTTCCGTCCTCGGCCTGGTAGAATTGTGCGGCATCGGACACACTGTGGGGCAAATATGCGAATGCTCCTGAAGAGCTCCGGATTCGGGTAAGTAATCGGTAATTGACCTTTACATGCTTGCTTTGCATATAGAAAGCCTTACCCGCCGCTATCTTCTTCATCGCGTCGATCTCCTGAAGGGCCTTCTGGGCCTCGGCCTTGGCACTCTTCGCGCTCTCACGGGCCGCGGCAAGCTCAGACTCTCGCGTCTTCAAGTCAAGCTCCAACGCCTCGTGCTTCGTCACGAGAGCCTGGAGCTCTTGCTGCACCTCGGCCACCCGAGCCTCGTGTCTCTCTCGCTCGGTGCGCTCCTTGGCCGCTGTATCTTCGACCTTGGTCAGCGCTTGCTTCAGGGTCGCCACCTTGGTCATCGCCCCTGGCAAAGCATACAATGATCCTATCATTTTGCAATCGTGTCCTTTTTTATATACATATATCTATAGACGGGGTATTACTTACCTTCGTTCTCCTCAAGCTGCCTCTTGACAAGGCCGAGCTCTTTCTTGGACCCATCGAGGTCCTGCTTCAGTACGGCGACCTCCGCAGTTAGTGCGGCGGACGCCAGCAGAGAAGCCTGCATATGCATATTGACATACTTATATTAGACTCCTGCGATATTATTTGATCCTCTGTTCGGCTTTTCTTTGCGAACACCAAACAAAGCATCAGGGGCTACTGTCTATGCGGTAATACTTCTACTACATTTCAAAACACTTACCTCGAAGCCTGTTAGAATGCTAGTACACGCTTCAGTCAATCCGCTCTTGGCGGACTGAACCTTCTGGATCACCACACTCATGATAGTGCGGTGCTCCTCCTCGATGGAAGCGCTGCGAAGCGCTTCCAACAGATTGTCCGGCGCCTCTGGATGGACAGAGGTCACCGGCACAGGCGTCTCACCCCTCTTAGAAGGAGACAGCCTGCCCGAGCCCGGAACCGCTGGAGGTTCCGCGCGGTGTTCGGCTGAGGGCCAAACTCGGAGCTCTCAGGGGCCCCGTCCCCTCTGCTCCCGGAGTCCGGAAGGTCGCCTTGAGGCGCCTCCGGGACTGTCTCCCCTCAGTCTGGTGCCTCTTGAGACAACACCTCAGCGTCATCGGCAGGATGAGGGGAGGTGGCAGTCAGGACTGGATCGCTATCCATGTCCGACGAACCCAGGGAGCCGTCCGATGATACCTCGATGTTGGCCCATGGCGGCCTGCGTAATTATGTTTGGCGATTAGGGAAAGCAATGTGACAAAGGAATCCTATGGGTTACTTTGGTATCCGAATACTTACGATCTCCCCTGGGGCTTGGCCCTGGGCAACCACTCGTCTTCACTTTCATCGGCGGCGGTGGAGCTGTCCAGAAGGAGAGTCCTTCCCTTCTTGGACCCTCCGGCCTCCCCAGTTGGGGCGGCCTTCCTTTTCTTGTCTGCCCCAGTCGGTGGGGGAGCCTCTTCTTCCTCTTCCTCGTCTTCGGGGGAAGAGTGTGCCGCAGAGTCGTCGGACGGTGAGTCCGACGATGCCTGGCGTCGGGAACTCTTTCGAGCTCCCTTGGCCTTCTTGGTCTTCTCCGGCACCTTATAAGGGGCCGGAGTCAACATCTTCGCCAGAAGGGCGTCTGCAGGGCCTTCGGGCAAGGGAGCCGGACAGTCAATCTATATAGAAAACAAGTATCATGTAAAAGGTAAAACAGCTTACCGCACTGGCTTGGCGCTTCGCGCTGAATCCGCGATCCTCGGTAATGGGGGGAGGGACCGCGGTGCCCTTGAACAGCACCCTCCAGGCATCTTCATGAGTCGTGTCAAAGAGCCTGTTCAGATTTCGGTGCTGCGCCGGGTTGAACTCCCACAAGGTGAACTCTCGTTGTTGGCACGGGAGTATCCGGCGGATGAGCATAACCTGGACTATGTTGACGAGCTTGAGCTTCTTGTCCACCATGTTTTGAATACATGTCTGGAGTCTGGTCAGCTCTTTTGAATTACCCCAGGACAGGCCCTTCTCTTTCCAGGAGGTGAGCCGCATGGGGATGCCAGATCAGAACTCGGGGGCCGCTACCCATGCGGGGTCGCGTGGCTCGGTGATATAGAACCACCCCGATTGCCACCCCTTTATGGTATCCACGAAGGAGCCCTCGAGCCATGTGATGTTGGGCATCTTGCCCACCATGGCGCCTCCGCACTCCGCCTGGCGGCCGCTCACTACCTTCGGCTTGACATTGAAGGTCTTCAGCCATAAGCCGAAGTGGGGCTTGATGCAGAGGAAGGCCTCGCACACGACGATAAACGCCGAGATGTTGAGGATGAAGTTCGGGGCCAGAACGTGGAAATCCAGGCTGTAATAAAACATGAGCCCCCGGACGAAGGGATGGAGAGGGAATCCCAGTCCACGGAGGAAATGGGTAAGGAATACCACCCTCTCATGGGGCTTGGGGGTGGGGATGAGTTGTCCCTCATCTGGGAGCCGGTGCGCGATGTCGTCGGGCAGGTATCCGGCTCTCCTTAGTTTCTTGACGTCTTCCTCCATGACGGAGGAGACCATCCACTTGCCTCCCGCTTCGGACATGGTTGGAGAAGGTTGAGATGGAAGTGAGAGCTTGGGCACTAGAGCTCGAGTGTGCGGGGGCGGATGAGCAGAGTAGGAAGAAGGCGTGGATAGAAAGGTGAATCCTTATCCCTTTATATGGGCGGACAAAATTAAGCGTCCCCACTTGCCTGGTAGAACTCGCTTATCCCCCAAGCACCGCAATTGATGGCGCAGTTGGGTTACCCACGCCCGTATTGATGAGAATCCTGTAATAAGGGGACACGATCTCTGCTTTGACAAGACGTGTCGAAAACTGCCTCGCGTTATGTGCGGGGCTGGTTAAAAGAAACGTTTCGAATAATCACCGGGCCATGACATAACATCATGTTGCCGAAACAAGCTAGCAAATTAGATCCGCGAAAACATTATTCTCTCTACGATGGAATGTGGAACTTATTTTACTGGGTCGGACACTATCCTCGTATTCGAATTCTTCTGTGACGTATTCGGAGAAGGAACCCGCCTTGCAATGCCGAAGACAACTATGCGCCGGACTTATCGTCATTGAAGCCTGGTTCAGGGGCTACTGAGGGAGTCCTGGATTAGGGGGTCTCCGGACAGCTGGACTATCTCCATTGGCCGGACTGTTAGACTATGAAGATACAAGATTGAAGACTTCGTCTCATGTCCGGATGGGACTCTACTTGGCGTGGAAGGCAAGCTAGGCAATACGTATATGGATATCTCCTCCTTTGTAACCGACCTTGTGTAACCCTAACCCTCTCCGGTGTCTATATAAACCGAAGAGTTTTAGTCCGTAGAACAACGACCACAACATACAATCATACCATAGGCTAGCTTCTAGGGTTTAGCCTCTCTAATCTCGTGGTAGATCTACTCTTGTAACACCCATATCATCAATATTAATCAAGCAGGACGTAGGGTTTTACCTCCATCAAGAGGGCCCGAACCTGGGTAAAACTTCGTGTCCCTTGCCTCCTGTTACCATCCGGCCTAGACGCACAGTTCGGGACCCCCTACCCGAGATCCGCCGGTTTTGACACCGACAAGTGGTCTTGTCAACCATCAACACTTGATGTTTTTCTTGATTTCTACCTTCGTTGATTTCAGCATCATGAAGAGCTTGGGAGTTGTTTCCGTTATCCCTTGCATATTATAGTTCATCACGAAGTTCTACTAACTTGGTGATGGTGACTAGAGAATTCTGTCAATCACTATCTTATCTGGAAGATTAACTCCCACTTGATTCAAGCGATTGTAGTACCCAGACAATCTGAGCACATGCTCACTAGTTGAGCGATTCTCCTCCATCTTTTAGCTATAGAACTTGTTGGAGATTTCATATCTCTCAACTCGGGTATTTGCTTGAAATATTAACTTCAACTCCTAGAACATCTCATATGGTCCATGACGTTCAAAATGTCTTTGAAGTCCCGATTCTAAGCCGTTAAGCATGGTGCACTAAACTATCAAGTAGTCATCATCTTGAGCTAGCCAAACGTTCATAACGTCTGCATTTGCCCCTACAATAGGTCTGTCACCTAGCGGTGCATCAAGGACATAATTCTTCTGTGCAGCAATGAGGATAATCCTCAGATCATGGATCCAATCCGCATCATTGCTACTAACATCTTTCAACATAGTTTTCTCTAGGAACATATATAAAACATAGGGAAGCAACAATGCGAGCTATTGATCTACAACATAGATATGCTAATACTACCAAGACTAAGTTTGTGATAAATTAAAGTTCAATTAATCATATTACTTAAGAACTCCCACTTAGATAGACATCCCTCTAATCATCTAAGTGATCACGTGATCCAAATCAACTAAACCATAACCGATCATCACGTGAAATGGAGTAGTTTTCAATGGTGAACATCACTATGTTGATCATATCTACTATATGATTCACGCTCGACCTTTCGGTCTCAGTGTTCCGAGGCCATATCTGCATATGCTAGGCTCGTCAAGTTTAACCTGAGTATTTTGCATGTGCAAAACTGGCTTGCACCCGTTGTAGATGAACGTAGAGCTTATCACACCCGATCATCACGTGGTGTCTGGGCACGACGAACTTTGGCAACGGTGCATACTCAGGGAGAACACTTTTATCTTGAAATTTAGTGAGAGATCATCTTATAAAGCTACCGTCGAACTAAGCAAAATAAGATGTATAAAAGATAAACATCACATGCAATCAAAATATGTGACATGATATGGCCATCATCATCTTGTGCCTTTGATCTCCATCTCCAAAGCATCGTCATGATTTCCATCGTCACCGGCATGACACTATGATCTCTATCATCTTGATCTATATCAATGTGTCATCATATGGTCGTCTCGCCAACTATTGCTCTTGCCACTATTGCTATCGCATAGCGATAAAGTAAAGCAATTATTTGGCGATTGCATCTTATGCAATAAAGAGATAACCATAAGGTTTCTGCCAGTTGCCAATAACTTCAACAAAACATGATCATCTCATACAACAACTTATATCTCATCACGTCTTGACCATATCACAACACAACATGCCCTGCAAAAACAAGTTAGATGTCCTCTACTTTGTTGTTGCAAGTTTTACGTGGCTGCTACGGGCCGAGCAAGAACCGTTCTTACCTACGCATGAAAACCACAACGATAGTTTGTCAAGTTGGTGCTGTTTTAACCTTCGCAAGGGTCGGGCGTAGCCACACTCGGTTCAACTAAAGTTGGAGAAACTGACACCCGCCAGCCACCTGTGTGTGATAATCCCCAAGTGCAGGGAATCATCATAGCAATTTCCAAAGGTGGAAGTGATAAGTATGGAGTGTCGAACCCACAAGGAGCCAAAGGCAAGATCAATATTCTCTCAAGCCCTATCTGCCACTGATATGACTCTACGTACACCGAACGTTTGCTTCCAACTAGAAACAAGAAATAAAACTACGCTGTGGGTATGAAGAGGATAACTTTGTATGATATCGGAGAGCTAAAATATAAAAGTAGGTGATGTTATCATAAGGTTAGGATATATTACTAAATATTATAAATAGCGAGTGTGGAATAATGGTGGATCGGTGTGCGGAGTTGTCCTAGGCAATTGTTAACAAGACCGGTAATCACTATTGCAGTTTCATATGAGGGAGAGGCATAAGCTAATACTTTCTCTACTTGGATCATATGCACTTATGATTGGAACTCTAGCAAGCATACGCAACTACTAAAGATCATTAAGGTAAAACCCAACCATAGCATTAAAGCATCAAGTCCTCTTTATTCCCATACGCAACAATCCCTCTTACTCGGGTTTGTGTTTCAGTCACTCACCAACCCACTATAAGCGAATCATGAACGTATTGCAACACCCTACAGCGGGAATCCCTCACGCTTGCGCGACACGGAGGGCACCATAGGACAGCACCAAAGTAAAACATACAACTCAGACCAATCTAGATCATCAATCAACCCAAAGACAAAAGATATCTACTCAAAACATCATAGGATGGCAACACATCATTGGATCATAATATGTGGCATAAAGCACCATGTTCAAGTAGGGATTACAGCAGGGTGCGGGAGAGTGGACTGCGTAAAAGAGATGAGGATGGTGATGATGATGGTGATGTTGATGAAGACGATCACCATGGCGATGATTCCCCTCCCGATGGCACTCCGGCGCCACCGGAAGAGAGGAGGAGAGGTTCCCCCCTTGTGCTTCCTCCTCCATGGCCTCCACCCTCTGGTCCTTGGCCTTCATGGTGATGATGGCCCCTCCGGGATACTCCTCCATGGCCACCGGTGATGATGGCCCCCTCCGGCAGGGTGCCGGAGAGGGCCTAGATTGACTTCTCGTGGCTACAGAGGCTTGCGGCGGTGGAACTTCCGATCTAGGTTTCTTTCTGGAAGTTTGAGTATATATAGAAGAGTTTTGTGTTTATTTCACGTCAGGGGGGTCTCCGGGCTGTCCACGGGGGGTGGGCGCGCCCCCCACCCTCATGGGTAGCCCGGGACTCTTTTGGCCTGCTTCTGGTACTCCGTGGGCTTCTTCTGGTCCAAAAATGATCTGCGTCAAGTGGCACGTCAATTGGACTCCGTTTAGTTTTCCTTTTCTGCGATACTCTAAAACAAGGAGAAAACAGAAACTGGCACTGGGCTCTAGGTTAATAGGTTAGTCCCAGAAAATCATATAAAATATTGTATAAATGCATATAAAACATCTTAGAAGGATAATATAATAGCATGCATACTTCATAAATTATAGATACGTTGGAGACGTATCAGTGTGCAAAGCACGTCGGTAGAACCAGTCTCGTGTAAGCGTACGCGTAATGTCGGTCCGGGCCGCTTCATCCAACAATACCGCCGAACCAAAGTATGACATGCTGGTAAGCAGTATGACTTATATCGCCCACAACTCACTTGTGTTCTACTCGTGCATATGACATCTACGCATAAAACCAGGCTCGGATGCCACTGTTGGGGAACGCAGTAATTTCAAAAAAATTCCTATGCACACGTAATCTCATGGTGATGCATAGCAATGAGAGGGGAGAGTGTTGTCCACATACCCTCGTACACCGAAAGTGGAAGCGTTAGCACAACGCGGTTGATGTAGTCGTACGTATTCACGATCCGACCGATCAAGTACCGAACGCACGGCACCTCCGAGTTCAACACACGTTCAGCCCGAGGACGTCCGTCGAACTCCGATCCAGCCGAGTGTTGAGGGAGAGTTTCGTCAGCACGATGGCGTGGTGACGATGATGATGTTCTACCAACGCAGGGCTTCGCCTAAGCTCCGCTACAGTATTATCGAGTTGGACTATGGTGGAGGGGCACCGCACACGGCTAAAAGATCAAATCAATTGTTGTGTCTCCAAGGGGTGCCCCCTCCCCATATATAAAGGAGTGGAGGAGGGGGAGGGCCGGCCCTCTCTATGACGCGCCCTAGGAGGAGTCCTACTCCCACCAGGAGTAGGATTCCCCCCTTCCAAGTAGTAGTAGGAGTCAAGGAAAAGGGAGAGAGAAGAGAAGGAAGGAGGGGGCGCAGCCCCTCCCCCTAGTCCAATTCGGACTAGGCCTTGGGGGGGGCGCCCAACCTCTCCTCTCTCTTTCCCCTAAAGCCCAATAAGGCCCATATACTCCCCGGCGAATTCCCGTAACTCTCCGGTACTCCGAAAAATACCCGAATCACTCGGAACCTTTCCGATGTCCGAATATAGTTGTCCAATATATCGATCTTTACGTCTCGACCATTTCGAGACTCCTCGTCATGTCCCCGATCTCATCCAGAACTCCGAACTACCTTAGGTACATCAAAACTCATAAACTCATAATATAACCGTCATCGAAACTTTAAGCGTGCGGACCCTACAGGTTCGAGAACTATGTATACATGACCGAAACACGTCTCCGATTAATAAACAATAGCGGAACCTGGATACTCATATTGGCTCCCACATATTCTACGAAGATCTTTATCGGTTAGACCGCATAACAACATACGTTGTTCCCTTTGTCATCGGTATGTTACTTGCCCGAGATTCGATCACGGTATCTCAATACCTAGTTCAATCTCGTTACTGGTAAGTCTCTTTACTCGTTCCGTAATACATCATCTCGCAACTAACCATTAGTCACAATGCTTGTAAGGCTTATAGTGATGTGCATTGCCGAGAGGGCCCAGAGATACCTCTCCGACAATCAGAGTGACAAATCCTAATCTCGAAATACGCCAACCCGACAAGTAACTTCGGAGACACTTGTAGAGCACCTTTATAATCACCCAGTTACGTTGTGATGTTTGGTAGCACACAAAGTGTTCCTCCGGTAAATGGGACTTGCATAATCTCATAGCCATAGGAACATTTATAAGTCATGAAGAAAGCAATAGCAACATACTAAACGATCAAGTGCTAAGCTAACGGAATGGGTCAAGTCAATCACATCATTCTCCTAATGATGTGACCCCATTAATCAAATGACAACTCATGTCTATGGCTAGGAAACATAATCATCTTTGATCAACGAGCTAGTCAAGTAGAGGCATACTAGTGACACTCTGTTTGTCTATGTACTCACACATGTATTATGTTTCCGGTTAATACAATTCTAGCATGAATAATAAACATTTACCATGAAATAAGGAAATAAATAATAACTTTATTATTGCCTCTAGGGCATATTTCCTTCATGCAGGGTTGTAAACCATCACCAACACCACTCTCCAGTTCAGAACAATTGTCTCTTGCAGAGGGTGTTCCTTTGAGTCAAGAGGATGGCACCAAATATAGAAGTTTGATAGGAGCACTTCAGTAGTTGACACTTACCAGGCCTGACATCTCTTTTGCAGTGAATAAAGTATGTCAATTCCTTCATGCACCTACTTCTACTCATTGGACTGCAGCCAAACGTATACTCAGATATGTCAAGAACACATTAAGTGTTGGGTTAACCTTCACCAAGTCAACCTCCACTCTGGTTAGTGCCTTTTCTGATTCTGATTGGGCAGGCTGCTTGGATGATAGGAGGTCTACAGGTGGCTTTTGCGGTCTTCTTTGGGCCCAATTTAATCTCTTGGTGTGCAAAGAAACAAGCAACTGTATCAAGATCAAGTACTGAGGCGGAAGACAAAGCACTGGCAAATGCTACAGCTGAAATAATATGGGTTAAAGCTCTGCTTAGAGAACTTGGCATATGTTATACACAAACTCCATGTCTTTGGTGTGATAATATTGGTGCAACATATCTTTCTGCTAACCCTGTCTTTCATGCAAGAACAAAACATATTGAAATTGGCTATCATTTTGTGAGAGAAAGGGTTGCTAGCAAGGAATTGGAGATTAGGTTCATTCCCTCAAAGGACCAAGTTGCGGATGTTTTCATAAAAGGTTTGCCCACAAGATCATTTGAGGAATTTAAGCGTAATCTAAACTTGAGAAGTTCAGATTAAGGGAGGATGTTAAACATATCTTGTACAGGCTATGAGGCCGGCCTTGAGGCTCACGGCAGGGAAGTTAGGAGGTTTATTCTTTTTATGTTTTATCTCTCTTATCTCCTAAATCCTCTGAAATATCTCTCGATGGTTAGACTTGATGCTGCCATCTCCTGTACCGACTCCCACAATCAATATATACTCAGCGCGTCTTCATGTATGGAGATTAAGACACTTAACTATATGTTTCTACAGCAAAGTTAGCTATGAACCAAACAGGCCCTCAGTCCTAATGTATGTACACCTACGTGCTTTCAAAGTTGAGCAGTACAGGTAACATGCAGGGACTTGTAGACAGGTTCACGGCATGGTGTTACTGTACTGACGTGTCTTGGTTCTGACAAAAGGATAGGAGATAAACAACGAGCCTCTTAGTCGATTTAGTTCAGATAACAAACCAACAAGAAAAACCACCATAAGACGGAAGTATACCACGCTGGAGTGTCCTCTAAGACCACACAGACATCTTACAATCTATTGACCCATGACACCATAGAGTTCCATCCAGGACTTCTCGTATATGGCACATCCAACACCTCCTTGATCTTCATGACAACTTCCTCAATTCTTTTAAAATCTTGTTCTTTCAGCAAGATGCTCGAGTAATCTAACTCTACCAAAGTCGGCAAAGCCTGCAACTTTTTATAACACCGGAAAGCAACCATGCTCGCTACGATATATTCACTCCGACATCTTCCCCATCGGAAGCGCGTCCATGTAGCATGGGCGGTAAGGGAATGCGCGCTCGACGCCGTTCCGCCGGCCGACTTCCTTGATGAGCCCCTTGCCCAGGTGTTGCATCATCGAGGTGCTGAGATGGTATGCCATCGCCCTGCCGTTCATGTGGAGGAGGAGCACGTCTTTGTGCGGATGCATTCCGATGATCCTGCAGTACCACCAGTACTCCAACGGCTCGGGTCGGTCGGCGACACCTTCGTCCAAGTCAATAAAGTAATCCTCATCCGAGTCCCACATGTAGCTGGACCCACTTTTGGTTTTCTCTTCTTCATCTTCGCCTTCCTCTTTGCTCTGGCCACCGAGGGGTTCAAAGAGGCTGACTTTTGCTTCATTGCTTTTGACCAACTCCCATCGCGCCATTGATTTTATAACTTGTGATGAGCGCTTTATTTGGTGACTGAAAAGACTAAGGTTGGCCTCGTGTGTACGTGTCCACCCTAACCGCCCGTCAACAAGTTCCGTCGGTTTCCACACCTGGAGTTGGAACATGTCGAGCGCCACGTAGTGGATCCCTTTCTCATAACTCGCTAAGACCGACCTAGTAGGAAGGATGCCTCTTTGCTCTTCCTCGTCACAGGGTATATCATAGGTAACCTGTGAGTTTCTTAGGATCATAAGAATATGGTTACCGCAATGCACATAGAGAGACCCTCGCCAATACATAGCTGACTTCCATATTTGGTTGTAGTTTTCATACTAGTACAAATGCCCGTGCGTTGCACCGGGCGAGAAAATGGGGACAGCTGCTTCATGTGCCAAAAAACGTGTAATCGTCACAACATTATTGAGCAATTAATAAAGCGTGTGGTTAGCCTAAAAAACCTGCTTCATGTGCCATTGTGCATCATTTTCTTATACCCAATTTTAATAAATGTCGATGATAAGGTTAAACATGGAAAAATTCTTATCTTTGATAAAAGTTAACGTTTACATAAAGACCGGAACACTTTTTAAAGATTATTTAACATTTTTAGTAAATTGGAACATTTCTCTAAAAAGGAATTTTTTTAACAGATTTTTTTTACAAAATGTTGTCTTTTTGAAAATTATATTATATTTGTAATTGTTTTTTGCACTATTTGGGCTTGGAGCAAACATAAGGACTTGCCTATTCAAACACGCACGCTCTCAGAAAAAGGAGACACTCTCGTTGCGAGATGAACTGCACTCATTGTCTCTCTTTCCGTTCCCCATCTCATTATCCCTTGTAAACGAATAATTGCCCCTCTTCATTTAATTGCCCATGCGTCGCAACATGAACCGTAACATAATTTGCATGTTTGAAAAGTCGCCCGGGATTGAGATATCTTGGCTAAAGCAAATGCATAAATAAATTCGGGTGTTGTTGCTCCATGTAGTCCCCTTGTGCTGCCTTGCTGAAGAATGAAGAATTAACTGTGATATAATTTGCATGTTTGAAAAACTTGACTGAGATTCAGTCATCTAGTCTATAGCAAATACGTAACTCAACGCCTCACTATGATATGGATAAACCTTACGGCCCTCTTAAACACAAACAATGATAATTCTTGTGGGATCTTCTCTCACATAGAGTGTGAGAATTGCAAGAGCAGGACAAATAATCGTACAGAAAATCAGAGCTAGTCATGATCCACCCACCCAGTTGCTCTGTTGGCTTCATGTATTTGCTCACCTCTCAACAAAGCGACCTCTATAACATTGTACTGCCCCAAGTAGTGTTCCTCTATGTCGTCTCAGTGTTTCATTCGAGTTTTTTTTCCGCTATTATTCACCAATGAACATAGAAAGGGGTCACCAAAGGTATCTTCAGATATAACTTATCCAGGGCCATCAGTTATGGTATAAGCATCCAAAGGTACATTTGGATAGAACTTATATACAACAAATAGAGTCAACCAAAAGGTGTCTTCAGATATAAAGCCATGTAAAAAATTGTCACCCTGGAAAAATATTGCATGCTTGAGAGATCTGTATGCACGTTTCCATCTCTGTTTACAATTTGCGACCATGTGAGCATGGTCTATGTTACAGTAAAAGAAAGCGAAGAAAAACTGTACCGGAACAGATGACCTTTATACAGGAAGGAAAACTAACCATGAATAGATTAGCTTTAAGTCACATGATGGGGAAAAGGTAGATTTACCATTTGGAAAAAATAGTTCTTATTAGCACTAAGACTCACATCAGGCATAAAAGATAAGGAATGCCAACAGAAGCACCACAATTTGAGTCGAAACCTGACATGGGTAATAGACGATTACTTTTGCTTGAAAAAAATATACCAAAGCTTCCATTGGTCACTGAAACTTCTCCAGGCAGAATATATGGTCCAGCAGAAAGCTACACTATCGGCAGTTATTCAAGCTCATCCATGTTATCTGTTTTGCATCTTCTCTGAAATTAAGGACATTGCTGGCATAATTGGTCCATCAATCACCCGCTGCTAAGTGAAAAATAATTGAACAACTGAAGTGGGGCCACACACTCTATATTAGATAGCATATCGAACGATACCAAATGTACCAAAACTCAATGAGAAAGAAACAGAGGTATACATGAACATTTAAAAGTTTAAACAGCATGCACTTTACAAGAAAAATTGGACTGGTCTCTCTTGTCATTATCTTTCAAGTAGATTCCTTATCTTTCAACAGATTAACAGATTCATATTCTACTACATATATCTGACAATGCATTTTCTTATGAGTCCTGCTACTACAGACTTGAGCTCCTTATTCCGAGGTAGTGAAGAAAAATTGGACCGGTCTCTCATGTCTGATATTATAGTAGATTGATTAACACTCTTGCCTAACATGCTGAATTCTACACAAGCATCACCTCGAGGGTCAATTCTAGACATGAAAAAGCATCACCTAGAGGGTCTGAAAATTAACGCAATGTATGGATTTGGATGATGATTGACGCTCTGTGCATACATGGCTGAATCAAATGTTGGACCTGGCCGGTGTCTACTCTGCTCGCGGCGCTTGTTAACAGGGTCAAGTGGAAGTATACCTCTGGTGTAGACGCCGTAGGCAACATTGGAGTGCTGGACGGATGTTTGTGTACCTCCGGCGAACTCGGAGCTTCTTCCTCCTGTGACGCTCTTGACTGTCGTATCTGAAACTGATGAGAATTTTGTTTGCAACCAATTAGGTGATGATATGGAAACTGCTGTACCCACTCAACAATTGGAAAAGGAGGCCATGGATCTTCAGAACGAAGAGCAAAACAAGATGGTTGAGGACCAGTGTCAGGAAGATGCAGCAGAAACTGCACCAGTTTCCTCTGACGAGCAAGACGGTAGCACTGAAGAAATAGAAGAAGAGGCCATGGATCCTCATAACGTGTTAACATGGTTCAAGGGGAAGCATACCTCTGGTGTAGAGTGTAGACACCGCAGGAGGCATTGGCGAACTCTGAGCTCCTTCCTGCTGCGAACTCGGCGGAAACATTGGATGTTTCGTCGACAATTAACGTGATGGAGATTCCAGCGTAGTACTCTTCCTTCTTATAGCAAAAAAGAACAATCCGGGTCAAACACTCGATTGAGTTTTGTTGGACAAGGACACGGTCTGCATCATCTAATCGTAATCGGATCCCCTTATGTACATGTCTGCATCTGGTCTACTGCTAAGGTTCCATCACCGTGCTTCTTCCTGATCCTGCCCACTCTTGCGCAGCTCTTGCTTTCCTGGATCTTCCTCAGCCACTGTACAAGAGATGATTGTGGAATGGATGTTGAACACCGAGTACCCGCGCTCGGCCCAGCTCTCGACAGACACCGAGGGAGCTGGCAATGCGCGCTCCTAGTCGCCGCTGGCATACACGAGCTGGTGGAGACGTCGGTCAGCGTGCGGGATGGAGCCGGCGGGGACGGCAGCCACGGCGCCGCCGCTGGCTTCCGAGTCTCCGCGGAGGAGGGGGGCGAGGCGGGCCTCGATGCGCTCCACACCGGCGGCGGCCACATCCTCGTCCCGCAGGTAGACGAGGCAGGCGAGGCGGCCGCGATGCGACCACGCCCTGGCATCGACGACGCTGCAGCTCATGTAGGCCAGCACGGCGAACACCTCGGAGATGAGCCCCGTGCGGTCGGCGCCCGTCAGCTCAAGCACGGTGGCCGTGGCCGCCGCCGGCAACGCCGTTTGTTCGCACGGAGAGGCGAGGTCGAGGAGGAGGCCGGGGTTGCGGAAGACGGCGGCGTGGCGTGGCTGGGGCCTCGGGATAGCGCGCGTAGAGGTGCGACGGTCGCTGTTTATGGTCGCCGGCGACAGCGTGTGGCGAGTGGCCGCCGGAGCGGTGCAAGGAGGCGCGAGGCGCGGGCACAGGAGCTCGGGCGCGAGCGCGCCTCTCCGCGCCGTCCATCCTCCCGGCGAGCGCACTCCATCCCCCCGCGCGAGGCACGGCGGCCGCCGGCGCACGACGGAATGGGCGTAGCCGCCGGCGCAGAGTGGATAAAAGGAAGGAAAGGACTGCGGACTGAATTGAAATGCCCATAGGTTTTTTTTTGTAAAAGTGAAACGTTTTCTCTGAGTGCCACTAAAACAGGGACTGCGGGTTGATTTCCTGTAAATCGAGGGGACTTTTTGCAAAACAACCACAACGGTCGACCAGAAGCAATAGCTAGTTTATTAGTATACAGGTAAAGATACTGGCAACATGTCGTAGAGGTGCTGAGAAGTGCAACAACTTCCGGGCACAAACTCTCGGCTCTCCCACGTGTTAGTCCGTGATGAGAACACCATTAAAGACAACACTTCATCTTCGGGCTGATCCTCGACAACTAGCTCATGTATTTGTTCAACCTCACCTTGTTCTTCTTTTCCCTCTTCTTCATATGGTTGGTCTTCTTCAAACAAGCCGCATAACAGTTCTTGTGCTTTGACGCCGGATCGGACTGCCTCCCTTACAGGTCGCAGCTGTGTCATGGTCCGCAGGAACAGGAACACCTCGTGGTGGCGTGACACGGCCGGGTCAAAGGCGAGGAAGATACTCCAAAAATACAAAGTGGGCAAGGCAGGCAAGCGGGCGCATCACACTGTCGCCGGATTGCACACGTAGTAGAGGCGGGGGTTGTCCTGACGGAGGAGCAGGAGGCCGTTGCAGTGGTCCAGCACGGAGGCCTAGTCATGCAGGGCCGGTCCACATATATACGGGGCCCGGGGCAGGAAGACAACAAGGGGCCCTTGTTTTTTTTTCTTGACACACATGAACTGAAAAACATTTTGTATGTCAAAACAAAAGTAAATATTCAGTAGATGGATCCATTATCTTTGAATTCTAAATATGAGAAAAAAAACATGTATATATGAACAAGTAGAATTCCCAAAAAATCCATCGACGGTTTTTTACAGGACGAGTAGTTCTTTCAAGAATCACTGCAACTGGCAATATATAGTAAATTTTTGAAGTTCTCTTGGTCGATAAATAAATTGTAGAGTTAGTTTTAGAATTCAAAGATAATGGATCCATCTATTCCATCTACTGAATATTTACTTTGGTTTTGACATACAAAATGTTTTTCAGTTCATGTGTGTCAAGAAAAAAAACAAGGGCCCCTTGTTGTCTTCCTGCCCCGGGCCCCGTATATATGTGGACCGCCCCTGACTCAGCCACAGCAAAAAACAATCACCAAACACCAAACGCTACTGGAAGTTCAACTACTTATTACAAGGTCCATCGACCTGAAAAGAGATAGTTTGAAGTTCGACTACTACAAATTCAGATCTTGCTCCCAGAAGTCACCTCCAGGCAATCCGCAGGAGTTCCCCTCCGTCGCTTGTCCAGGAGACGGATGTACTGACGTAGCAAGGTCGCCTGAGTGTCGTTGCAGATAACCTTCCATTGATGCAAGTGGGAGCTTAGTTTTGCTAGCACACATCTGACATTTCTCCAGGTACGGCCCTGAAAGCAAAAAATCATTCCTTAATTTCCAAATGCTCCATAAGGATGCAACTACCATCAAGTTAAGTACATGTTTTTCCTTATGTTTCTGCCACAAGGCATGAACATCACTAAAGTTAGAAATATATGGGTGGTCAGAGCACTTAGCAACAAAATCCCAAACTTGTTTTGCCACCACACAATCGAACAAAAGATGATGAACATATTCGTTTTCACAGCAAAAAAGACAGGAAATATCCTCAACTGGTCTTCTTTTGGCTAGGTTATCGCGAGTAAGCACCTTGTTATGAGCACACAACCATAAGAACACATGATTTTTTTGTGGGCACAGAACTTTCCACAGCTTATCTCCAACAATGGAGACCGCCCCCAAAGTTAATCTGCTTATAAAATGATTTGACAGAGTATATCCCATTTGTCTCCAGAGACCAAACGGGAGTATCCGTAACCTCACTAAGCTGGGCGTTTTTAACCAGACTAACCAATTGGTTCCAGCCATCATAAACCACTTCATCTACGCATCTCCTAAAGGCCAGCTTAAGGTTCTCACCATCCCAAACTTCTGCTACAGAGCACTCAGTCTGGTTACAAATGCAATATAACTCCCAAAACTGAGTTTTAAGGGAACAATCCCCAATCCAAGTGTCATGCCAAAAGCTAATTCTCTCCCCATTGCCCAATTTCCACTTATAAAAGGTTTTTGCAGCAGATAAAGCCCAGGTAGCACTCTTCCAGAAGGTAGAGCCCACCCCATTTCTAGCCCACAGAATATTAGGATGATTAATGTCATATTTGTAAGCAATAATTTTCTTCCAATCACTGTCATTATTGTCAAAGAATCTTTTCCCCCAAGAGGCCAGCAAGGCCATATTAAACTCTCTGAGGTTAGGAATACCTAAACCACCAAATTCTTTCTTCCTAGAGATCATGCCCCAATTAGCCAAGTGATACTTATGCTGGTTATCCATGTCCCCCCAGAAAAAGTGTGCCATTTGAGAGTTAATGGCATTAATAGCCCATTTAGGGAATTTAATCATTGTCATAAGATAAGCTGGAATGCTAATAATGCAAGCACATAGCAAAATGATTTTGCATTTATAGGTAAGATACCTCCCTAACCAACCAGAAATGTTTTTAATAATCCTATCAATGATAGGTTGTAAGTCTTCTTTCTTGAGATTGTCATAGTGCAAAGGCACCCCCAAATATTTAATGGGGAAATCCCCAATTTTGCAACAGAAGATCTGGGCAAATTCTTTTGCAATTGTATCATCAACATTGATAGTAAGCAAGTCACTTTTATGGAAATTGACTTTCATCCCTGACAGGTTCTCAAAACAAGACAATAGCCATTTAAAATTCCTGGCTTTATCAATAGAATTTTCTAGTATCGTCAGCATATTGCAAGTTGACGACCCCCCCAGAAATAACCCGAGGCAGAAGCCCTGAAATCAAACCTTGAGAGGTGGCTTTATGTAACATCTTAGAAAAGACATCCGCAACCAAATTAAATAGCAGTGGGGATTGAGGATCACCTTGTTTGAGCCCTTTTCTAGCCATAAAGTGAGGGCCTATAGTATCATTAATACGAACACAATAGGTACTCTATAAGAGAATAGTTTTAATCCAAGAAATCCACTTGTCCCCAAAACCTCTCGAGTGAAGCATATCAAATAGGAAATCCCAGCTAACTCTATCATAAGCTTTCTCATAATCCAGTTTCAAAACTAGACCATGAGAATTAGATCTCTTAACCTCATGGATAACTTCATGAGCCATCAGCACACTTTCTAGAATATATCTCCCCTTAATGAAAGCTGTTTGGTTTAAAGAGATAAGTCTATGACTAGTAGGGGAAACCCTATTAGTCATGGCCTTAGAAAATATTTTAACACCACAATTACTAAGGCTGATAGGCCTAAAATTTTTCATCTCCTTGGCATTAGGTTCTTTAGGGATAAGAACAATTAGAGCAAAGTTTAAATGATAAAGATCAAGTTTACCCTCTTCAAAATCTCTAACAAGGGCCATAAAATCCACTTTAATTACATCCCAAAAGGTTTGATAAAACAAAAAGGACAACCCATCAGGACCCGGAGCACCATGTGCATAGGAACCAAAAATGGCTTCTTTAATCTCCTCTTCAGTGAAGTTTCTCCGTAGCATGTCATTTTCCTCTTGGGTAACCATGTCTTCTTCCTTCCAGAAGGAAGGCCCTAATTTAATATTATGCTTCTCCTCGTGCCTAAACAACTCCTTATAAAAGGAGGTAGCCACTTCCAACATCTCATTAGTGAAGGAAATATGCCCTAGAGGCAATAATAAAGTTATTATTTATTTCCTTATAATCATGATAAATGTTTATTATTCATGCTAGAATTGTATTAACCGGAAACATAATACATGTGTGAATACATAGACAAACAAAGTGTCACTAGTATGCCTCTACTTGACTAGCTCGTTAATCAAAGATGGTTATGTTTCCTAACCATGAACAATGAGTTGTTATTTGATTAACGAGGTCACATCATTAGTTGAATGATCTGATTGACATGACCAATTCCATTAGCTTAGCACCCGATCGTTTAGTATGTTGCTACTGCTTTCTTCATGACTTATACATGTTCCTATGACTATGAGATTATGCAACTCCCGTTTGCCGGAGGAACACTTTGGGTGCTACCAAACGTCACAACGTAACTGAGTGATTATAAAGGAGCATTACAGGTGTCTCCAAAGGTAGATGTTGGGTTGGCGTATTTCGAGATTAGGATTTGTCACTCCGATTGTCGGAGAGGTATCTCTGGGCCCTCTCGGTAATACACATCACATAAGCCTTGCAAGCATTACAACTAATATGGTAGTTGTGAGATGATGTATTACGGAACGAGTAAAGAGACTTGCCGGTAACGAGATTGAACTAGGTATTGGATACCGACGATCGAATCTCGGGCAAGTAACATACCGATGACAAAGGGAACAACGTATGTTGTTATGCGGTCTGACCGATAAAGATCTTCGTAGAATATGTAGGAGCCAATATGGGCATCCAGGTCCCGCTATTGGTTATTGACCGGAGACGTGTCTCGGTCATGTCTACATTGTTCTCGAACCCGTAGGGTCCGCACGCTTAAGGTTTCGATGACAGTTATATTATGAGTTTATGCATTTTGATGTACCGAAGGTTGTTCGGAGTCCCGGATGTGATCACGGACATGACGAGGAGTCTCGAAATGGTCGAGACGTAAAGATTGATATATTGGAAGCCTATATTTGGATATCGGAAGTGTTCCGGGTGAAATCGGGATTTTACCGGGTTACTGGGAGGTTACCGGAACCCCCCGGGAGCCATATGGGCCTTCATGGGCCTTAGTGGAAAGGTGAAAGGGCTGCCCACAAGGGCTGCGCGCCTCCCCCCTTCCCCTAGTCCTATTAGGACTAGGAGAGGTGGCCGGCCACCCTTCTCCCTCTTTCCCACTTGGGGAATCCTAGTTGGAATAGGATTGGAGGGGAGTCCTACTCCCGGAAGGAGTAGGACTCCTCCTGCGCCTCTCTCTCCTGACCGGCGCCCCCTCCCCCCTTGGCTCCTTTATATACTGAGGTAGAGGCACCCCAAAGACAGACAAGTTGATCCACGTGATCTATTCCTTAGCCGTGTGCGGTGCCCCCTGCCACCATATTCCTCGATAATACTGTAGCGGAGTTTAGGCGAAGCCCTGCTGCTGTAGTTCATCAAGATCGTCACCACGCCGTCGTGCTGACGGAACTCTTCCCCGACACTTTGCTGGATCGGAGTCCGGGGATCGTCATCGAGCTGAACGTGTGCTCGAACTCGGAGGTGCCGTAGTTTCGGTGCTTGATCGGTTGGATCGTGAAGACGTACGACTACTTTCTCTACGTTGTGTGATCGCTTCCGCAGTCGGTCTGCGTTGGGTACGTAGACAACACTCTCCCCCTCATTGCTATGCATCACATGATCTTGCGTGTGCGTAGGAAATTTTTTGAAATTACTACGAAACCCAACAATTAGTAGTGTGGACAGGGCCATTGTCACCAATCAATTCAGAAAGATAATTTTTCCTATGTCTATGATTAGCCAGAGTGTGGAAATATCCATTATTTTTGTCCCCATCTTTAATCTTACGATCTCTGGACCGTTGCCACAAGGCAATCTCCTCTTTATGCCAGATATGGTTCAATTCATCTTTAATCTCAATCATACGGGCTTTGTCGTTTGCATCAAGTTGGTTGTGTTCAGAGAACACATCTAGGATATCGAACTCCAACAACAACTCTCTCTTCTTCTTCTTCATGGCAGCCTCTATATTAATGCTCCAACCTTTAATATTTTTTTTCCTGAATAGTTTAGATTTATTCATCCAAATATCTAAAGCACTGCATGAATGTACGTACGTGCGTACCAACTTCGAATGATAATTTGGAAAGAATTCATTCCGTGATTTGCAAACTTTGAGCTGTCAGTTCGTAAACGGTGAATTGTCCTTTTATGTACGCAATAAACTTTTTGGAAAAATACACTAAGACCAACTTTTAATGCAAAATAACCATTTTTTGTAATACACTATGATCTCACTTTTGAAATACATGATGAAAAAAAATTTATATACGCAAACAACCATTTTTTAAACACGAGATGAACATTTTCTTTGACATGCATAGTTATTTAATAATATACTATGAACATTTTTTAAATACACGGTGGACATTATATAATTACATGAGGACATATTTTATTAGACGATGAATAAATACAAGGTGACAATTTATAAAATAAGTGATGTAACTGTTTTATCAGGATGGAATTTTTTAACGCAATGAACATTTTTTACCATAAAATATGTTTTTTTAAACATTATGAACATTTAAAAATGTACAGTAGCATAATTCTTAAAATACTTGATGGACAAATTTTCAAATATTAATTGATTTTTCAAACTCGATGATTTTTTAAAACATGATGCATTTTTTAATAATACATGATGCATAGTTTTTAAATACACCCCGAACATTCTATGAAATACACAATGATTTTTTTAACAAAGAAATAAGAACTGTGTAGAGTTTTTTGCGAGAAAACTTTTGATCTATTCATCTTGTCATGTCAGTACAAAGAGCACATAAATAAGAAAGATTACATCCATGTTCATAGACCACCTTAGCAAGGATTACATGTACTGGAGCGAGCCGATGGCGCGCCGCTCTAATCATCCCTCTCTCACCTGAGCTGGGCCAAACTTGTTGTAGTAGACAATAGGGAATCATCGTGCTAAGGCCTCATAGGACCAACGTATCAGAACAACAACCATCGCCGATGAAGAGACTTATACATCGAAAGGATCCAATCTTTAGACACACGAATGAAGATGAACAAAAACTGAAACCAAATGGATCAACCAAAGAGCAGCACCGACCGAATCCCGTGAAATCCGGTGGAGACACACATTCACACCCCCTTCGATACGCTAGACGCATCACCAGAATGGGTTAGACAGACAGAACCTTATTCTATCTTTAGGGAGCCGCCATCGCCTTGTCTTCCCGAGTAGGACACACACACACACAAACACACACACACACACACACACACACGCACACGCACACGCACAAGCACGCACGCCCACGCCCGCCCGCATGCACACGCACGCACGCACGCACGCACCCACACCCACCCACACCCACGCACGCACGCACGCACACACACACACAAACTGTTCACACTTTTGGTTTTCCCGATTTTCTTTCATTTTTTGTTTTTTCTTTACTTTACTTTTTCCCTTCTCTTTTTCTTTTATTTTTTATCTACATTTTCCTTTTCTCTTTTGTTTTTCTTTTTTCTTAATGTTTTCCATTCTTTTTTCTCTTACATTTTAAGATGTTTTTTAATAAGAATTTTTTAAAAAAATTTCTCCAAATTCAAAAACTGCTAATCAAATTCAATTTTTCATAAAAAAATGCCAACTTTGTTCATCAAAATAAAAATTCGTTCATAAACTTCCAAAACGTTAATGAATTTCAGAAAAGTTCATCTAGTCAAAAATTGATCATCTAATTGAGAAAAGCTTTGACCAATTCAAAATTTAAAATCATGAACAATTTTTTTTAAATTCCAAAACATATTTTTTGAAATCATGCACAAAATTTGAAATCTTGAATACTTCTCAAATTCGTGAACATTTTTACATGTGATTAATAGTTTTGAAATCATGAAGATTGTTTCAATTACACAAATATTGTTTCAAATTCAGGAACAATTTTTCTATTCATCATGATTTTCGAAAGCATGATCATTTTATGAAGTCACGAACGATTTTTAATTCCAGGAATATTTTAAATTCACAAACATTTTTGAAATTCAAGAACATTTTTTGAACTCACAAACATTTTTCTAATTAAAAAACAAATTAAATTCATGAATTTTAAATACAATTATATTTAAAAGCCTGACAATTTTTAATGAAGAGAAATGAAAGGAAAGGAAATAAGGGTGAATTTCGCCCCACATGGGCCGGCCCAAAGTCGCGCCTGGGCGAACGAGACATTACCTCGCTGGCCACCACATGGGTCTGGGAGTAGGAGGTATGTCTTGCCCGTACCGATTCCTCGTCGACCGCTCACAGCCACTCTCGTGGCGTCGTATGTTTGCTTTGCCCTTGTTTTCTTACTAGCACATATGCATGTGCATTGCAACAGGACAAGTAATTGACATATTCACCAGAACGTATATCAATGTGACACGACAATATCTGGACGGTGCCACCTGACGGCAGCAGGGATACGCACACCAAGGTTGAAATGTGCTCCTTCCTTTGTTGTGGTTGTCTCAAGAAAGTCTTAAAAAATGGATTATTAATGCAAGATGATGGACTCCGGAAGGATTAATTCATTAATTATAGGTCCCCCTCATATCAACAATCCCAGAAATCTAGTCTTACTTACAAACCCGCCTTATTTATATTGACACAACCGCCCATGCAAATTCAACAATTTTATTTATTTAGAGCCAATTAGCCATGCTAGCTCAAATCCATTTAATTCCTTCGTTTCCTGTATTCCTTAGTTCCTGAAGTGGCTTCCTGATTTCCACACAATTTACAAATGTATATAAATTGATGTATTCTCGTGCAAAGAGTCAAGGTGGGACTTTTTAATTAAATAATGAACCTATTTTTTAGCACAAGCACATGCTAGGTCAGCTGGTTGGAACCTTTGGGGTCATGAGTTCCAATCCCACAAAGCACAAATATTTTTCGCTACTCCTTAGTCTGCACAAAAAAGGATGCAATGCTAGCCCTTCTAAGATATTTCATTAACATATGTAGCCAATTTAAATTGTGCTACTCCTTAGTCTGTAGAAAAAAGGTGCATTGCAGACCCTTATAACATAATTTATTTAACATATGTAGCCAATTTAAATGTGGTAGAATTTTTTTTAATATTCCAAAGCAATTAATTAGGTTAATTAAGGTTATGTCCTAAAAACAATTTTATATTAGCTAGCACCAACCACTAATAGCGCACTTGGAAACTAAGCATTATAAATATAATCCGAGTTGCGGTTGCAAAGTCATAGCATGATCATTTTTAACACATTCTCGGTAAATAATAAAGACCAGGTTCGTAAACGGGCTGAAAGTAGAGGGAACTGGGCCTACTGCAGCTGAATGCGGGATATCAACCAACACCCACGTGCGGGCGACAGTGGCTACAGAAGCTGGGCCGAAGCCAACAGATAAAGAGAAAGGAGAGGGACTTAATACTGGACCGTGGGTTATTTGAAAAGACACCATGGGGATTTTTATAAAACGTACGATGGAGGACGGGCAGAAACACTCCGTACTTTATTAGTAGGTATACTTTTTTTTTTCTTTTTTGCACCGGTTTTCTATGGTTTGTTTTCATTTTTCGGATTTTCTATATTTCACCTTTATATTTTTGTTTTCTTCGCTTCTGTTTTGTTTATTTTTCGGTTTTATCAGTTCTCTATTTATGTTAACACATGTCTACTTTTTGTCTGTACATAATGTATATGTTTATCCCATATGTTAATTCATTTTATATACATGTTGGATTTTTTCAAATACATGATGTATATTTAAAAAAAACATGTTTTGGCACTTTTTTGAATACACATTAACCTTTTTAAATATCACGTACAGTTTTTGAAAACATTTGAATATTTATTTCAAATGTCACATTCATTTTTTAAATGGATAGAAGTATATATTTTAAACCTATGCAACATTTGTTAAAATTGTATAAACATTATTTTAAATGTCACAAACATGTAGAAATATTTATTTAGAATTTCAAGTTACTTTCTAAATTTTACGAGGTCTTTTTTTACCTTACGTAAACATTTTTGTACACTGCTTACACATATTAGTAGAAATTCTTAATATATTTTTGAAATGCGGGAACATCTCGTTAAAATGCCCCGTACAATTATCAATGGTATGACTTTCGTGTAGCGTTACACAAACTTTTTTGTTATGTTATACACATTGAAAAAAATTGCGTACATTTGTTTCTGATACGTGGGAATACATTTTCATTGTAACAAACATTTTTTAGAAGTTAACAACATTTTCTAAAAGTGCACTAACATTTTTTGTACTATGTGAAGATTTTTTCAAATTCATGATTTTGAATTTTTTAAGTAAATTCAAGTTTTTGAAATATAAGCATTTAGAGAGGAAAACAAAAAGAAATTTGCTAGGAAAAAATCAAGTGATGTCAGCGCGATGACCCATGTCCCTACTGGTCCGGCCCACCATCCTCCCTGTAGCATGCTCGTAGCACGAGGGAGCCGTATGTCTCATTATAAGTGAGGAGAGAACATCATATGGAAACCAAGTTTCAACGAAAACTTCGTGGAAACAACATATGAATGTTTCAAAAAATTCTGGAAAAAGATGGGATATTAAGAGGGTAATGATCTACTGGCATGCTAAGATCGAAGTTCAAACACATTATCAATTACAAGCTATGAAAATATATTTTTTGGCAATGAATAGTGATGTTTAGTGTTTGACACTATTCAAAGCTAATCTTGTTATTTTCGCATCTCATAAATGGTAATTGATGTGTTTGAACTTGAAAATTTCACATACTAATAGAACACCACACTCTTAACATTACATATTTTTTGAAACTTCTAAACATCGACTCCACGCGGTTTCCACTGGTTTCCACCGAAACTTGGTTTTCATGTGATATTCTCTCATAAGCGAGACATAGACGCGCCCCTATATGCGGGTCACGCAGTTTCCTAGCTGTTTTTCATGTTATTTGTATCGGCTTACTGATTTTAGTTAGTTTTTAATACATTTTTGAAAAACTTCAATGATAATTTATGTTTAAAGTGTTTATTTTTCAGAAATTTTTGAATATTTTTTAAAATCATGAAATAATCTAAAAAACACATTAAAAATATGAACATTTCTTAAATTGGTTAACATTAATAAATTTTTGGAACACCTTTTGAAAAAGAGGAAAAAGAAGTTCAAAAAATGAAACCAACAAATAAAAATAAAAATGTAAAGAAAACAACCAAAACAACAATCTTAAAACTAGGAAGTCCACCATACCGGATTCCTTTAGATCTAATTGGGCCGGTCCACTCACATGTTGCTCTGTGCAAAAGGTTAACTCCTTGACCCAAAGCAACAAATAGAAATTGTCCTTCTTTTGTTTACCTGAAAGCACTAGGTCAAAAAATATGTGAAATCGAAAGCCACACCAATGTACTCCATTAAAAAAAAATCACGTTTTGATTTTAGGTCGTTGAGATAATTATAATAATAATTTTTTGTATTAGTTCTCTGTCCCGACTCATTAAGGGCATGGTTCATAGTCAGCACGTATAATAGTCGCCTGTTGGAGGTTGGATGTTGCCATGTCATCTACTCCCTCCATTTCATAATGTAGTGCTTCCTCTATACCCGTGCTTCAACTTTGACTGTAAATTTAACTACCAAGACCGATTGCGGCGGGAGCAAAAATTATATCAGTGAATTCGTATTCGAAAGAAGTTTTTAATTATGTAACTTTTCTCCCGCCGCAATCGGTCTCGTACGTTAAATTTATGGTCAAAGTTCGACCTCGGAAAGCGCGGGCGCACTATATTTTGGAATGGAGGGAGTATGATCAACTTTATAGTCAGCACATATAATAGTAAGTTATAAATATATATAGTACTAGGGCCCATCTATACTTTCACAAAGTTTTTAGGAGCACGTACTGCACCTGGCTGTTAATCTACATCCCGATTCTCTTCTCTTTCCTCTTCTCTCCCCTCTAACTCTGTAGCTAGAATATATTATTTAATATTTTATAACCCGCTTACATGACCTTATTGTACTTATTTTGAGATGTCACTTTGTATTACTCGCTCTAATGCAAGAAGTTGGACGACACAAATTCTTTTGTGACTCAGAAATCCATAAAGCCCAATGGTTACATAAATATCATTTATGGTGTCCATCAAAATTGTACAATTAAGTCGTTCTCTCTAACCAATTTCCGAGTACGAAGTACAAGCTCAATCTCTGGTGTCATCATGTCAAAAAAAAAACCCTCCATTGAGATAATTATAGAAAACGAAAACTCTATGTCATAGCACTTCCTATATACTTCCTCTATCTCGGTTCATCGATGCCCTCATATTTTGGGTTCAAATTTGACCATTAATTTCACTAATAAAGTATAAAATATAAGTCACACAAATTGTAGTACGAGAAACCTCTCTCCAATACAAATACGTTCTATACTTGTGATAGGATATCTCATATTTTATTATTCTTATAGATGGTTAAAGTTTAATAGAAAGTACAAGGGGACCAATAAATCTAGACAGAGGAAACATGGACCTTTAAGGTTGATTGACTGTGAGTCTTGGGGCACTTCCCACATGAAAAGTATTACGTATGTGCCATCCATCTGAGTTCTTTAATCTTGCTTCAAGCTGAGAAATTCTTAGGAGCTGCAAATGGGTCCTATACAATATAGTCACATGGCGTGTCCTACAAACTTTTAAGGATGGTTGATTGCGAGTCTTGCAAGAGACTTCCCAAGGAACGTATTACCAACCGCTAGATCCTCACTCAATATATGCCATATTTTTCTTTCACTCCAACTTGTGCATTTCCTGTAGTTATGAATGGGTCCCATACCACATAGTCCACCGGTGCAATGATAGTGATTGAGTTCTGGAGGTGAAAAGTGAAACAACATCCACCGTGTGCCATCACAACCCCTAATCACATCTCCTCTCCTCAGTCCTCATGAAATCTCTCCTATTTTAGTCTCCTTGCTCTGAGGGGTTCTGTCTTCCTCCAGCGTAAACCTTTCTTGACGCATCTCTCCCCCAACGCACCTCCTTGCCTGCCTTCACACCGACCTTGCTCGCTATCCCCTCCTAGCCGGCTCTGGTAGACCAAATCCTGCCTACACATTCTCACTATGCACCACTTGACCCTAGTCGCCAACTGAAATAGTAGCAACAACCACTATCCTTGCTTGCCGCCATGGGTCTGACACCTATTCGCTGGTATCAACGGTCCCATGTCCTGAACAAGATAACAAATGAAAATAGTTATTTTGCACCCCACCTTGCGGCTAAATTTCATGTTTTGACCCTTTTCTAAAACCTATTCGAGATTTGACCTTATTTAAAAAAAAAAATCAAGATCTGACCCTTTTGCTACCGCCAGGGACCATGACGGTAGGGTATAACAGCCTACCGCAAAAGTCCCTGGCGGTAGGGTTGCATGCCCTACCGCCAAAAACCTTCTAAGTATTGAACACAGTGTGTGCTCGTGCCTACCGCCAAGCACCTTCTAAGTATTGAACACAGTGCGTGCTCGTGCCTACCGCCAAGAACCTTGGCGGTAGGGTTGTGCAGGCTACTGCCAGCCCGGTTGGCGGTAGCGATGTTTCTTACCGCCAAAGTCCCTAGCGGTAGGTTGTTAGACCCTACCGCCATGGACTCCGGTGGTAGCAAAAGGGTCAGATCTCAAAAAAAATTTCAAACTAGGGTCAAATTTTAAATAGGTTTTAGAAAAGGGTCAAAACACGAAAATTTGCCTCACCTTGCGCAAGCCTCACAAGCCCTTGATTGGACAAGATGAGTAGTATCGACAGTTATCAGCCACCGTACGTGGTGGCCAAATTGCACCTCTCGCTCGCCGGATGATCTAACCAGGTGTATATCGTCTAACTAGATTATTTTTACGGCTGATGCAAGGAGACTATTCCCTATTTTTCCACATGTTCTTTCACTACTCATTAATTGTATGTCATGCCATATGTAGCGGCTAAGGAGCCAGCACACTACATGAATGAACCAATAATGTCTATTTGATTTTCGATGTGAAAAATTTATAGTGGTGAGATTCCCCTGAAAAACTTCATATGAGTGACATCATGGCAAAATGACAGTTGAGAAATCGCAATCGTTTAAACAAATGCTTGTCGCACTCGCCCGTGCGACAAAGTGCGCTAGTCACACTAGTTATACAAATGTATGTATACTGTCTAGATCAGACCCTTATTACTTTATTCCCCATTCAGTTGCCTGGAAACTTAGCTAAAATATAGCAATAGAATAGACAATAAAACTCATAAAAAAACTATTAACTTACTAAGACAATACACTAATTAGGTGAATAAATTTCAATTGTTTGCACCAAAATGTGTCTTTCCTCAACACATACTACCAAAATCAAGGCATGTGGTTCCTAGACATCAATCGGTTGTCATCGCTGGCATAAATATGATACTGTCTAAGTTTTAGGAGTGTCCACCAAAGGTATAAATGAGGCAAATAAAAAAAAACAATTCAAATTAGAAAAGAGAAAAGGACTCTAATATATTATGTCCCAAGAAAATGTGCACCCCTTATCATCAAGCATTGAAAACCAACTCGGTAGTATATATTCCCATCGGTAATAATTATCCTTTGGATCAAAACCATCATCATGTGTAGTTCATCTTGAATCCATTTGATATTAGTTTCTTATTAGCTATGTTAGGAGAGAAGACAAAGAGTGGTCTGCCAGATCATATGAGAGGGAAGGAATAAGATTTTTTTTATTACTGATATGTTCTTACTTAGTTTTGTTGAGAGCGAGAGTGAAGAATGTAAGGGAGAAAGAATGGTGCTAAGTATAGTGTATGGCCCTACAGATGTTTGTATTATCATGTCATCTTCAATACATGTGAAAGTGCGTTATATCGACTAGGGGGGGGGGGTGAATAGACGATTTTTATGAAAGTCTTCAAAATGTGGAAGTTATGAAGACAAACGATAGAAATAAACCTATTACCCTGCAGCGGAAGGTAGACTACACTAGTCAAGCCATAGTCAAGTATTCAATGGAGTGAAAGCACAATGACTAATAGCAGCAATGTAGTAAGGATCAAGTAGGAAGATATTATGAAGCCACACAGAAAACGCAATCACTCAGTGAAGATAAAAGATAGTGCAATCATACAATGACTTCACAAGGAGTAACAGTAAGTAAAGGGAAGGGAAGATGAAACCAGTGACTCGTTGCAGACAATGATTTGTTGGACCAGTTCCAGTTGCTGTGACAACTGTACGTCTGGTTAGGGCGGCTAGGTATTTAAACCTTAGGACACACAGTCCCGGACACCCAGTCCTGAACACGCAGCTCAGGACACCCAGTCCTTACCGTATTCCCCTTGAGCTAAGGTCACACAGACCTCGCCCAATCACTCTAGTAAGTCTTCAAGGTAGACTCCCAAACCTTCACAGACTTCGTTCACCGGCAATCCACAATGTCTCTTGGATGCTCAGAACGCGACGCCTAACCGGCTGGAGGATGCACAGTCCTCAAGTGTAATAAGTCTTCAGATCACACAGACAAGAAGACTTAAGTGATGCCTAATTCTCTTTGGCTCTGGGTGGTTAGGGCTTTATCCTCGCAAGGAATTCTCTCTCAAAGGCTTCGAGGTGGGTTGCTCTCAAACGACAAAAGCCGTACTCTGAATCTGAGCAGCCAACCGTTTATGGTTGTAGGGGGTGGGCTATTTATAGCCACTTGGCAACCCGACCTGATTTGTCCGAAATGACCCTGGGTCACTAAGGAACTGACACGTGTTCCAACGGTCAGATTTCAAACTCACACGGCAACTTTACTTGGGCTACAAGCAAGGCTGACTTGTCCGACTCTGGACAAGATTCGCTCTCAATGTCTTCACTCGAAGACATAGGTTTTGTTTAGGCATCACTTCAGTCATTCTGACTGGTTCTCTTGGACCCCACTTAACAGTATGGTGGTTCCTATGACTCAACACAGAAGAAAAAGAACTACGAAAGATCTAAGTCTTCGAGCTCCATAGGCTTCATGCGGTGTCTTCTCTTGTCATAGTCTTCAATGTGAATATCTTCATATACCACCTTTGACTTCAATGTCTTCATACATTTTTAGGGGTCATCTCTGGTAGGAAAACCGAATCAATGAGGGACTTCTACCTGTGTTATCCTGCAATTCTCACAAACACATTAGTCCCTCAACTAGGTTTGTCGTCAATACTCCAAAACCAACTAGGGGTGGCACTAGATGCACTTACAATCTCCCCCTTTTTGGTGATTGATGACAAACTAGTTGAAGTTTTCAACGGGGAATATAATCTGTGAAATTGTAAAGGATAAGGAATTGTCTTCATAAGTTGCAAGGGCTCCCCCTGAAGATGTGGATATAAGTAATTTGCTTTTGGAATGCAAATGCACATGGCAGGTTGTACTTGTGGAGATCCACTTCAACTTATGATGACAATCCATTATGCATGTGAAAGTATATGAAGATAATGACAATGCATAATGGAAAATGGACGTCTGCAGAATGATCTAAGTGCGGAATTTATCGTCGCACATGCGGAATTTATCATCGCAAAACAAAGTGGCAGATAAGTAGCAGACGACCATCGAGTTTAAGTGTTACAACTCAAAGAACCAAATGTAGCAAAACGAGAGTTGTAAGCACGAAGCAAAATATAAAGCACCTGCCCATATGGCCCGCTTGAAGACTATCAACCTCATATGCTTCTCCCCCTTTTGTCAGTAAGGACCAAAAAGGTTTGAAGACATAGAGCATCTACTCGTTCCCATGAGGAGTAGGTGAAGCAGCAGGGTCGTTGGTGGTGTTTGGCGGTGCTGAAGAGCTTGGAGCAGAGTCGAAGCGTGCTGAAGGAGGTGGCGGTGAAGTAGCATCGTCTTCATCCTCGATCACTCTGGCAGTCACAGTTGCAGCAGAGGAAGAGAACTCAGAGTCTTCAAGGGATGGAGTTCGTCGCAGCACTGCCCTTCGAGGAGGTGTGGAGTCAAACTTGAATCGCTCAGTGAAGCTATCCTCTTGAAGATCATCTTCAGAACACATCAGTGTTAGCCCTTTTCATGTGCGCCGAGACGTTTCATGGGTAACAAAAGCATTCTTGGTGGCAAGATTGCGAATGCGATTAACATCCACCAAGAGGCTTTGCATCTGATGCTTCAGCCAGTCATGATGCCTATCCTATTTCTGATGAAGAGCCACAAGAAGCTCTCGGTCGTTGAGAACACGAGTGCGCTTCTTGGGTCGTGGAGCAGTTGTACTGTCAGTGGCTTTAGTGAGAGCAGGATGCGGTGCATGTGTAGTGCCAGCCAAAGGATACACACGAGTTACGGCTTTAATGCCTTCAACGTTCTGAGTGAAACTTTGATGCTCTGCATTCTGAAGACCGAGAGGTTCCTTGGCAGGCTCAGGATAGATGGCTTCAATAGACATATCCACATCAGGCAATAAGATCCGATGGTTGCGGGCCGAGGGCTGATATGAGATAGCGGAGTGAAGTTTGATCAGCCGCATCACCCAAGGGGCGTAGAACTTCAAACCAAACAGATCAGAGCCAGATGCAACAAGTTGGCGAATGAAGAAATCCTGTGTATTGAAGCATTTTCCATGAAGAATGTAGAAGACCAAAGTCTTCATTGCACCTTCCATCTTGGCATGGGGAGAATGTTCTTTGATTGGCCAGAGAGTTCGCCTTATGATGTGATAAATGGTTCTTGGCAGATACTCAAGGTCTTCAACGAAGAACTCCATGGGATAAGCAGCATCTTGGGGCAATGACTTCATCATACTGAGCATCTGACTCATATTAGGTTCAGTCTTCTGAAAGATGCTCTCAGTAGCTTCACTATGCAGCTGACAGCCATGCTCGTAGAGATCGCCAGGAGTGGGCAAACCAGTGAGCTCAATGATGTCAAAGGCTTTGGCTTCGTGATGAACGTTTCCAGTCATCCACTCCAGGACCCAAGTCTTCAAATCTCTGCTATACCTGCGGATGTGAAGTGTGGCATAGAATTGGAACAACAACTCTTCATTCCAATGCTCTTGGTCAGTGACGAACGACAGCAGTCCAACCTCTTTGAAGCAATCTAGAGCTTCTTCCAGACAGGGCAGACCAGCTATTGCTTCAATGTCAAGGCGCTTGTGTGGGAAGATGCGACCTTGGTTGTAAAGAACGCATGAGTAATAGCTTCACTGCGGATAACTCCAGAACCGATCAGATGATATTCTTTCCCTTGAGTAGGGGTTCCTGGAGCTATTGAAGAATGTGTTGTCTGCTCTGAAGCCATTGATATTGAAGGAGCCAGGTGCTGATGCAGGACCTGGGAACCTTGGCAATCTTGGGATTGGCTTCTGTACCTGAGGCCTGTGCTCAACATGATAGTCGAACTGGGGACCGGCAGCAGACGCAGGAATAGAAGCGGCGGGATCAGTGGCTTCGCTGACTTCTGGTGCTTTTGTTGGTGAGGGCTCCACATTAGCTTCAGCCATGACAGCGTCAGTGGCTTCAGTGGTGTTGGTGGTGGCAGCCTCAAGATTTTCAACCTCCACTTGACGAGCAGGAGGGTCGGTCACGATCACGTTCTCCTCGAGAACTGCTTCTTGGTGGGACAGGGGAGTGGCAACTTGTGGGACTTCTTCTTCCGCGGCTGATGCAGCCGGATTGTCTTCAGCAGAGACTTGAGGCCTTGGACCTTTGCGAAGCCTGCGCAACGCGGGTGACGCCTGTGGAGTTGCTGTTGGCTGGGCCTGAAAGTCTTCATTCTCTTGTGGGCGATCCGCCCATGAAGCATCCCGTGCAATTGGCGTCAGTGGACGACCAATGCTGATGAGTTCACTGTGCGTTAGCACAGGCGATGATACCTGTTGGTATTCTAGCTGAGGAAGGGCTGCATCATCTTCAACATGGTCATGGTGACCAATGTCTTCAGCAGCGATGGGATCAGCTGCTGGAAAGTCTTCAGCTTCATGAGCCTCTGTGAAAGCAGGCTCATGGACAGTCAGTTGACGTTCTTGTGGATCGGCGTCGAGGTGAACCATGGAAATGGGTTCAACAATCAAGGGCTCTGTGGGAGCAGCCCGTTCCTTCTTGGTCTTTCTTTTCTTCTTGGTGGGGGCAGTAGCAGAGGCTTCAGGATGTTTCCTCTTCCTTGCTTCAGCCTCAGCAGTCCTCGTCTTCTTCAGTTCTGAAGCAGTAGACCTGGCTTTTGGCTTCGAGCCAGTCATGCTAGTTGGGAAGACAATGGGATCTGCCTCCTGCCTTGGTGCTTCAGGTTCAGCCATAGCGGGCTTCTTCTGCTTCTTGGCAGCCATCCTGGGGTCGATGCCAGGACGCCCAAGGGCCTTGCGCTTCTCAGCCTCATTGTAGGCTTGCACACACCTATCAGCCAGGACCTTCATGCGCTCACGAGAACCCTGAGCTTCTGCACGTTTCTTTAGAAAGGCTTCCTTGAGCTTGTGCAGCATAATCTTGAAGTTCTTCACGTCTTGCACGCTGAGCTTGGCCATATGCTTCTTGAACTAAGATTCCTCAAAGTCAATCTTCTGCTTCAGTTCAACAATGCGCTGGGCGATGGCTAACTCTGAAGCAATGGCGCCATGGAAGGCGACACTGAGGCCAATGGGTAGTTGGAGATCTTCGAAGCTGATGTTTGGCGTGTCAAACCACTCATCAATGAAGTTGTGGATGATTGTTACATCAAAGAGCGGCAGATCATTGAAGATTTCTGCTTCTTCTTTGCTCTTGATGAGTTGCTCAAGAGCGTCATCTGCAAGATCTTCATCACTTGACAGATCAATGGCATCGTTGCGCAGAATGGCAGCAGCAGTTAGCTCTTGGCCGGTGTGTGGCAGAGGCATCTTCACCTTCTGGGGCTTGGAGATGCGTGATAAATCTTCAGACTGCACACTATCTTCAGGAGGTGCAGTTGCCAGTGGCTTCGCCCATGAGATTTTTGGTGAAGGGGCAGACTTTAAAGCTTTAAGCTTCTTCAACTTCTTTGGCTTCGGCACTGCAGGCGCTCCATCTGATTCAGCGTCAGCTGCAGGTTCATTCACTGCAGTCCCTTGAACCAAGATATGGGTGATGAGACCTTCAAGGTTGTAGAAAGGACCGACGACATTGGGTTCTGCATCTCGTGTGCCATCAGCCCTTGGAGCTGAGGGACCAGGGTTAAAGTCTAGTCCCAATGTCTTCTTGTTTTGCTTCGCTGAGTTCTGGGCAAACTGGAAGTTGCGCTTGAACAGAATGTCGTCACGACACCATAGTAGTGACGATGGGTGTGCATCAGCAGGCTGTGGCCCACGGACCATGCAGGGATAGAAGCCTTGTTCAATGGCTTCATCTCTGGACATGGGTTGAAGATTCTTGTATAGGATGTCTCCCCACGGTCTCTTGATGGCATTTTTCTCAGCATATTCCTGGGTTACAAATCGGTATTTGAACCATTGTTCTGCCCAATATCTTCGAATTCATTGGATTCGGGTCTTGCGCTGATTGTAATCCTCTTCAGGATCTGTCTTGTACAGTTCTGAGAGGTCATCTGGCAGATCTCTTGATGTTTCTCCACGACGCTTTCTGCCACCCTTCCTTGCTGATTTCTCTGAAGCCATGAACTTTAAACTGAAAGGCTTCAATACGTTCAAAGGCTTCAAGGGCTTTCGCTTGCTGGACAGACAGGAACTGGCTTCGGGAGAATTGATATGATGCTGTAAGAATTCTGCAAATGAATGCAGACTATGAGAACCAAGAGATTCTCCCACGGACATGTACCTGTGACAGCATTAAGGTGCGAGGGAAGGGGAAGAGGTCATATGCATTCTCAGAAGATTTTGAATATAAATCAGTTTAGAAGACATTGACCTCATCGTGCGAAGACATTCACTCATAGATAAGGAGTTGGTTTCAGATTTGTACGAATCCAGAGATCAGTACAAGTGAGGAATCTAACTACTTTGTGAAGCATAAGTGAATATACTAGGCATGTTATGAGATGCAGTATGAGAGAGATCTAACTTGTGTGAATAGAAACTGCTTGTGGTAGAAAGTGACAAAGCCATAGGATCAACGGTGCCGTAAAAAGGAAGTTTTATTTACCACACTAAGAACTGCTAGACGGAGTGGAAGATGAGGCCGAGCAGTTTGATCTTCCGTGCCTTAACTTGGCGACGGAGGACACCTACGGCGACGGCGGAGAGGACGATGTCCGCGATCGGCGTGAAGACGGCGTCGAAGAGGTTGCGGCAGCGAAGCGCTTCGTCACCGGCGTCGTCGAGGGCTAGCGGTGGCGCTAGGGTTCGTGCGAGAGTGGAAGAAGAGATAATGACCGCCGTGAAGTGTGTATTTATAGGTACAGGGGCGGCACTGCGTTATTACACAGGTGCCCCTGGCGATTCGCATCTGAGGAACACGTGGCCATCATGCAGAATTTTGGGGTTTGTTCCACGTCCCACACACGCCTGGATTGTCGGGTGGTCGTTCCTACTTCTCCGGGTTTTATGTGGAGGAATGAGCATTGAAAGCGGACTTAAGGTTTGTCTCTGTATCTTCTGCTGACAAGGACGCAGAGAAGACATTTGACAGTTTCAATATAATGCATATGATTTGGAGAGATAGAGTTTGAGATAGAAAGCACAGAGAGGTTAGGGTCCGATCACATTCACTTAGTTCAAAAGATTCAACAAGAAGACATAGCTATAAGTGAATGCTGTAGAGGACAGAACACTGGTATATATATATATAATCAACATAGTGAAGATAATCATGAAGACATGTTAAGATTGAAGCCTTTCCAAATGTGAAGACATAGCAAGGTAACGCCATGAGTGAAACACTTCAAATAGAACATTTGGTGGTGATGTTACCCACCGTATAGGAAGTATTAGACCCAGACACGGCGCACAATTATCGTGGCGCTCCGAAGTCAAATTCCACATTAATGTATTCACACTTAGAATGTATGTCTTCATTGATTGAAGATATATTTTACTTCGTGTGTTGCACATCTAAGTCATCAATATGCATAAGGGTTAGGATGTGTGCCTGATCACAGGACATTTGAGGATTCCAGGATATTTAGCTCACACTGTAACTTGCAAAATCTCTTCTCATCCAAGGGCTTGGTGAAGATATCTGCCAATTGCTCTTCAGTGTTGACGTGTATGATATCAATATCTTCCGTCACAACATGATCTCTGAGAAAGTGATGATGAATTTCAATGTGCTTTGTCTTCGAGTGCTGAACTGGGTTGTTGGCAATCTTGATGGCGCTTTCGTTGTCGCAGTAGAGTGGCACTTGCTTCAGATGAATGCCATAGTCCTTGAGTGTTTGCTTCATCCACAGAAGCTGAGCGCAGCAAGATGATGGGGAACGTAGTAATTTCAAAAAATTTCCTACGCACACGCAAGATCATGGTGATGCATAGCAACGGGAGGGGAGAGTGTGATCTATGTACCCTTGTAGATCGACAACGGAAGCGTTTGGTTGATGCAGTCATACGTCTTCACGGCCCGACCGATCAAGCACCGAAACTACGACACCTCCGAGTTCTAGCACACGTTCAGCTCGATGACGATCCCCGGGCTCCGATCCAGCAAAGCGTCGGGGAGGAGTTCCGTCAGCACGACGGCGTGGTGACGATCTTGATGTTCTACCGTCGCAGGGCTTCGCCTAAGCACCGCTACAATATGACCGAGGTGGAATATGGTGGAGGGGGGCACCGCTCACGGCTAAGGAACGATCACGAAGATCAACTTGTGTCTAGGGGTGCCCCCCTGCCCCCGTATATAAAGGAGCAAGGGGAGGAGGCCGGCCGGCCCCTATAGGCGCGCCAGGAGGAGTCCTCCTCCTAGTAGGAGTAGGACTCCTACTAGGAGGGGGAAAGAAGTGGGGAGGGAGAGGGAAAGGGGGGCGCCGCCCCCCTCTCCTAGTCCAATTCGGACCAGGGGGGAGGAGGCGCGCGGCCCACCTCTGGCAGCCCCTCTCTCTCTCCACTAAGGCCCATATGGCCCATTACTTCTCCCGGGGGGGGGGGGTTCCGGTAACCCTCCGGCTCTCCGGTTTTCTCCGAAATCACCCGGAACACTTCCGGTGTCCGAATATAGCCGTCCAATACATCAATCTTTATGTCTCGACCATTTCGAGACTCCTCGTCATGTCCGTGATCACATCCGGGACTCCGAACTAACTTCGGTACATCAAAACTCATAAACTCATAATATAACTCTCATCGAAACCTTAAGCGTGCGGACCCTACGGGTTCGAGAACAATGTAGACATGACCGAGACACGTCTCCGGTCAATAACCAATAGCGGAACCTGGATGCTCATATTGGCTCCTACATATTCTACGAAGATCTTTATCGGTCAGACCGCATAACAACATACATTGTTCCCTTTGTCATCGGTATGTTACTTGCCCGAGATTCGATCGTCGGTATCTCAATACCTAGTTCAATCTCGTTACCGGCAAGTCTCTTTACTCGTTTCGTAATACATCATCTCGCAACTAACTCATTAGTTGCAATGCTTGCAAGGCTTATGTGATGTGCATTACCGAGAGGGCCCAGAGATACCTCTCCGACAATTGGAGTGACAAATCCTAATCTCGAAATACGCCAACCCAACATGTACCTTTGGAGACACCTGTAGAGCTCCTTTATAATCACCCAGTTACGTTGTGACGTTTGGTAGCACACAAAGTGTTCCTCCGGTAAACGGGAGTTGCATAATCTCATAGTCATAGGAACATGTATAAGTCATGAAGAAAGCAATAGCAACATACTAAACGATCGAGTGCTAAGCTAACGGAATGGGTCAAGTCAATCACATCATTCTCCTAATGATGTGATCCCGTTAATCAAATAACAACTCTTTGTCTATGGTTAGGAAACATAACCATCTTTGATTAACGAGCTAGTCAAGTAGAGGCATACTAGTGACACTTTGTTTGTCTATGTATTCACACATGTATTATGTTTCCGGTTAATACAATTCTAGCATGAATAATAAAAATTTATCATGAAATAAGGAAATAAATAATAACTTTATTATTGTCTCTAGGGCATATTTCCTTCACAAGATCCAGCAGCAATGTATTAAGATTCAGAAGTGGAGAGAGATACACAGTTCTGCTTCTTTGAAGACCAACATACAAGTGATCGTCCCATAAAATGACATGTGCCTGATGTAGACTTGCGATCCACCTTGTCACCAGCATAATCAGCATCCGAGAATCCAACCAGATCAAACACTGAGCCCTTTGGATACCATAATCCTAGAGTTGGGGTGTGAGCCAAATATCGAAGAATTCGCTTCACAGCTAAATGATGCGACTCCTTTGGTGCCACTTAGAATCGAGCACACATGCAAACACTAAGCATAATATCTGGCCTAGATGCACATAGATAAAGTAAAGAACCAATCATGGAGCGGTATACCTTTTGATCGAACTCTTTACCATTGTCGTTAAGACCCAGATGATGCTTGGCTGGCATTGGCGTCGTGAAGCCTTTGCAGTCTTGCATACCGAACTTCTTCAGGCAATATTTGAGATACTTCTCTTGAGATATGAAGATGCCGTTGTGTTGCTGTCGTATTTGAAGATCGAGAAAGAACTTCAGCTCTCCCATCATAGACATTTGATATTGCTCTTGCATCATATATCCAAACTCTTCACTGTACTTCTGATTGGTGCAGCCGAAGATAATGTCATCCACATATATTTGGCATACAAACAGTTCACCATCATATGTCTTCGTGAAGAGAGTGGGGTCGAGGGAACTAGGTATGAAGCCTTTGCTCTTCAGGAAGTATTTGAGTGTGTCATACCAGGCCCGAGGGGCTTGTTTGAGGCCATACAGTGCCTTGTTGAGCTTGTATACCATGTCAGGATGTTTTGGATCTTCAAAGCCAGGTGGTTGTGCAACATACACTTCTTCTTCAATCTTGCCATTGAGAAAGGCGCTCTTCACATCCATTTGATAAAGAAGTATGTTGTGATGATTTGCATAGGCCAGCAGTATGCGTATGGCATCAAGTCTAGCCACAGGAGCAAATGTTTCATCGAAGTCAATGCCTTCCACTTGAGTATATCCTTGAGCAACGAGACGAGCTTTGTTTCTGACAACTTGACCGTGCTCATCTTGTTTGTTGCGGTATATCCATTTTGTGCCTATTATGTTGTGATTCCGAGGATCGGGACGCTTGACCAGTTCCCATACATTATTCAGCTCAAACTGTTGAAGCTCTTCTTGCATGGCTTGAATCCATTCAGGTTCCATGAAGGCTTCTTCAACTTTCTTGGGTTCTGTTATTGAGATGAATGCGAAGTGCCCACAGAAATTTGCTAGCTGAGTTGCCCTTGAACGAGTGAGTGGACCGGGTGCATTGATGCTATCAATTATTCTTTCAATCTGCACTTCATTGGCAACACGAGGATGTACAGGGCGAAGATTTTGCTCTTGCTGATCATTGTCGTTGTTAGAGGGAATGTCTTCAGGCTGAGCATTGTCTTCAGATTGATCAGGTGCTAAGATGATAAGTTCTTCTACAGGATGAGCTTTAGAAGGTATAATTTCTCCAGTTCCCATTAGCTTGATTGATTCACTGGATGGAACTTCATCTAGCACATTTGGTAGGTGCTCTCTTTATGAACCGCTGGTCTCATCGAACCGCACATCCACTGTTTCAACCACTTTATAATGAAAGAGATTGAAGACTCTGTAGGAGTGCGAATCCTTTCCATATCCAAGCATGAAACCCACATGTGCTTTTGGTGCAAACTTTGAGGTGTGATGTGGGTCCTTGATCCAGCACCTGGCGCCAAATACTCTGAAGTAACTGACATTTGGCTTCTTGCCAGTAAGGAGTTCATAAGATGTCTTGTTCAGAAGCTTGTGAAGATAAACACGATTGATTGTATGGCATGCAGTATCAATGGCTTTAGGCCAGAATTTTCTTGGAGTCTTGTATTCATCTAGCATCGTTCTGGCCATCTCAATGAGTGTTCTCTTCTTGCGTTCGACGATGCCATTCTGCTGTGGCGTGTACGGGGCTGAGAAATCATGTGTGATGCCCAAGGTATCAAGATATGTATCAAGGCCAGTGTTCTTGAATTTAGTGCCATTGTCACTTCTGATATGCTTTATCTTGGCGTCATAGTTGTTCATTGCTCGATTGGCGAAGCGTCTGAAGACATCCTGCACTTCGGTCTTGTAAAGGATTATGTGCACCCAAGTATATCTAGAATAATCATCAACAATGACAAAGCCATAGAGACAAGCAGTAGTAGTAAGAGTTGAGTAATGAGTGGGACCGAAAAGATCCATGTGAAGCAGTTCGAAGGGTCGAGTAGTAGTCATGATTGTCTTCGAGGGGTGTGAAAGTGCGTTATATCGACTAGAGGGGGGGGGGGGTGAATAGGCGATTTTTATGAAAGTCTTCAAAACATGGGAGTTATGAAGACAAACGATAGAAATAAACCTAATACCCTACAGCGGAAGGTAGACTACACTAGGCAAGCCATAGTCAAGTATTCAATAGAGTGAAAGCACAATGACTAATAACAGCAATGTAGTAAGGATCAGGTAGGAAGATATTGTGAAGCCAGACAGAACACACAGTCACTCAGTGAAGACAAAAGATAGTGCAAACATACAATGACTTCACAAGGAGTAACAGTAAGTAAAGGGAAGGGAAGATGAAACCAGTGACTCGTTGAAGACAATGATTTGTTGGACCAGTTCCAGTTGCTGTGACAACTGTACGTCTGGTTGGGGCGGCTAGGTATTTAAACCTTAGGACACATAGTCCCGGACACCCAGTCCTGAACACGCAGCTCAGGACACCCAGTCCTCACCGTATTCCCCTTGAGCTAAGGTCACACAGACCTCGCCCAATCACTCTGGTAAGTCTTCAAGGTAGACTCCCAAACCTTCACAGACTTCGTTCACCGGCAATCCACAATGTCTCTTGGATGCTCAGAATGCGACGCCTAACCGGCTGGAGGATGCACAGTCCTCAAGTGTAATAAGTCTTCAGATCGCACAGACAAGAAGACTTAAGTGATGCCCAATTCTCTTTGGCTCTGGGTGGTTAGGGCTTTATCCTCGCAAGGAATTCTCTCTCAAAGGCTTCGAGGTGGGTTGCTCTCAAACGACAAAAGCCGTACCCTGAATCTGAGCAGCCAACCGTTTATGGTTGTAGGGGGTGGGCTATTTATAGCCACTTGGCAACCCGACCTGATTTGTCCGAAATGACCCTGGGTCACTAAGGAACTGACACGTGTTCCAACGGTCAGATTTCAAACTCACACGGCAACTTTACTTGGGGTGCAAGCAAAGTTGACTTGTCCGACTCTGGACAAGATTCGCTCTCATAGTCTTCACTCGAAGACATAGGTTTTGGTTAGGCATCACTTCAGTCATTTTGACTGGTTCTCTTGGACCCCACTTAACAGTATGGTGGTTCCTATGACTCAACACAAAAGAAAAAGAACTACGAAAGATCTAAGTCTTCGAGCTCCATAGGCTTCATGTGGTGTCTTCTCTTGTCATAGTCTTCAATGTGAATATCTTCATATACCACCTTTGACTTCAATGTCTTCATACATTTTTAGGGGTCATCTCTGGTAGAAAAACCGAATCAATGAGGGACTTCTACCTGTGTTATCCTGCAATTCTCACAAACACATTAGTCCCTCAACTAGGTTTGTCGTCAATACTCCAAAACCAACTAGGGGTGGCACTAGATGCACTTACAATCTCCCCCTTTTTGGTGATTGATGACAAACTAGTTGAAGTTTTCAACGGGGAATATAATCTGTGAAATTGTAAAGGATAAGGAATTGTCTTCATAAGTTGCAAGGGCTCCCCCTGAAGATGTGCATATAAGTAATTTGCTTTTGGAATGCAAATGCACATGGCAGGTTGTACTTGTGGAGATCCACTTCAACTTATGATGACAATCCACTATGCATGTGAAAGTATATGAAGATAATGACATGCATAATGGAAAATGGACGTCTGCAGAATGATCTAAGTGCGGAATTTATCATCGCAAACAACAAGGTGGCAAATAAGTAGCAGACGACCATCGAGTTTAAGTGTTACAACTCAAAGAACCAAATGTAGCAAAACGAGAGTTGTAAGCACGAAGCAAAATATAAAGCACCCGCCCATATGGACCCGCTTGAAGACTATCAACCTCATATGCTTCTCCCCCTTTTTGTCAGTGAGGACCAAAAAGGTTTGAAGACATAGAGCATCTACTCGTTCCCATGAGGAGTAGGTGAAGCAGCAGGGTCGTTGGTGGTGTTTGGCGGTGCTGAAGAGCTTGGAGCAGAGTTGAAGCGTGCTGAAGGAGGTGTCGGTGAAGTAGCATCGTCTTCATCCTCGATAACTCTGGCAGTCACAGTTGCAGCAGAGGAAGAGAACTCAGAGTCTTCAAGGGATGGAGTTCCTCGCAGCACAGCCCTTCGAGGAGGTGTGGAGTCAAACTTGAATCGCTCAGTGAAGCCATCCTCTTGAAGATCAGCTTCAGAACACATCATCGTGAGCCGTTTCCATGTGCGGCGACAGGTTTCATGGGCAACGAAAGCATTCTTGGTGGCAAGATTGCGAATGCGATTAACATCCACCAAGAGGCTTTTCATCTGACGCTTCAGCCAGTCATGATGCCTATCCTGTTTCTGATGAAGAGCCACAAGAAGCTCTCGGTCGTTGAGAACACGAGTGCGCTTCTTGGGTCTTGAAGCAGTTGTACTATCAGTGGCTTCAGTAGACGCAGGGTGTGGTGCACGTGTAGTGCCAGCCAAAGGATACACCCGAGTGACTGCTTCAACTCTTTCAATGTTCTATGAGAAACTTTGATGCTCTGCATTCTGAAGACTTAGAGGTTCCTTTGCAGGCTCAGGATAGATGGCTTCAGTAGAGATATCCACATCAGGCAGAAAAATCCTATGATTGCGAGCAGATGGCTGATATGAGATATCGGAGTGAAGTTTAATTAGCCGCATTACCCATGGGGCATAGAATTTCAAGCCAAACAGATCAGAGCCGGATGCAGCAAGTTGGCGGATGAATAAGTCCTGTGCATTGAAGCATTTTCCATGAAGAATATAGAAGACCAAAGTCTTCATTGCACCCTCAAGCTTGGCATTTGGAGAGTGCCCTTTGATGGGCCAGAGAGTTCGCCTGATGATGTGATAGATGGTTCTTGGCAGATACTCAAGGTCTTCAACGAAGAACTCTGTTGGATAAGCAGCATCTTGGGGCAATGGCTTCATCATGCTGAGCATCTGACTCATATCAGGTTCTGGCCTCTTAAAGATGCTCTCAATAGCTTCACTATGCAGCTGACAGCCATGCTCGTAGAGATCGCCAGGAGTGGGCAAACCAGTGAGCTCAATGATGTCAAATGCATTGGCTTCGTGATGAACGTTTCCGGTCATCCACTCCAGGACCCAAGTCTTCGGATCTCTGCTGTACCCGCGGATGTGAAGTGCGGCATAGAATTGGAGCAGAAGCTCTTCATTCCAATGCTCTTGGTCAGTAACGAACGGCAGCAGTCCAACTTCCTTGAAGCAATCCAAAGCTTCTTCCAGACAGGGCAGACCAGCTATGGCTTCAATGTCAAGGCGCTTGTGTGGGAAGATGCGACCTTGGTTGTAAAGAATGCATGAGTAATAGCTTCGCTGAGGATAGCTCCAGAACCGATCAGATGATATCCTTTCCCTGTTTTAGGGGTTCCTGGAGCTATCAAAGAATGTGTTGTCTGCCTGAAGCCATTGATATTGAAGGAGCCAGGTGCTGATGCAGGACCTGGGAACCTTGGCAATCTCAGGATTGGCTTCTGTACCTGAGGCCTGTGCTCAACATGATAGTCGAACTGGGGACTGGCAGCAGACTCAGGAACAAAAGTGACGGGATCAGTGGCTTCGCTGTCTTCTTCTTCCGTTGGGAAGGGCTCCACATTAGCTTCATTGGTGGTTGTGGCAGCCGCAAGATTTTCAAGCACGTTCTCCTTGAGAACTGCTTCTTGGTGGGACAGTGGAGTGGAAACTTGTGGGACTTCATCTTCCGCGGCTGATGCAGCCAGATTGTCTTCAACAGATACTTGAGGCCTTGGACCTTTGCGAAGCCTGCGCAACGCAGGCGACGCCTGTGGAGTTGGAGTTGGCTGGGCCTCAAAGTCTTCTTCCTCTTGTGGGCGATCCGCCCATGAAGCATCCTGTGCAATTGGCGTCAATGGACGACCAATGCTGATGAGTTCGCTGTTCTGAGGAAGGGCTGCACCATCTTCTACATGGTCATGTTGACCAATGTCTTCAGCAGCGATGGGATCAGCTGCTGGAAAGTCTTCAGCTTCATGAGCCTCTGTGGAAGCAGGCTCATGGATAGTCAGTTGGCGTTCAGCTTCAGGATAGACCATAGAAATGGGTTCAACTATCAAGGGCTCTGTGGGAGCAGCCCGATCTTTCTTGGTCTTCCTCTTCTTCTTGGAGGGGGCAGTTGGAGAGGCCTCAGAATGTTTCCTCTTCCTGGCTTCAGCCTCAGCAGTCCTGGTCTTCTTGAGCTCTGAAGCGGTTGACCGGCTTTTTGGCTTAGAGCCAGTCAGTCTAGTTGGGAAGACAATCGGAACTGCTTCCTGCCTTGGTGCGTCAGGTTCAGCCGTCGGTGGAGAGGACGATGTCCGCGGTCGGCGTGAAGACGGCGTCAGAGAGGTTGCGGCAGCGAAGCGCTTCGTCGCCGGTGTCGTCGAGGGCTAGCGGTGGCGCTAGGGTTCGTGCGAGAGTGGAAGAAGAGATAATGACCACTGTGAAGTGTGTATTTATAGGTACATGGGCGGCACTGCGCTATTACACAGGTGCCCCTGGCGATTCGCATCTGAGGAACACGTGGCCATTATGCGGAATTTTGGGGTTTGTTCCACGTCCCACGCATGCCTTGATTGTCGGGTGGTTGTTCCTACTTCTCCGGGTTTCATGTGGAGGAATGAGCATTGAAAACGGACTTAATGGTTGTCTCTGTATCTTCTGCTGACAAGGACGCAGAGAAGACATTCGACAGTTTCAATAGAATGTATATGATTTGGAGAGATAGAATTTGAGATAGAAAGCATAGAGAGGTTAGGGTCCGATCACATTCACTTAGTTCAAAAGATTCAACAATGAATACATAGCTATAAGTGAATGCTGTAGAGGACAGAACACTAATATATATATATATATCTATATAATCAACATAGTGAAGATAATCATGAAGATATGTTGAGATTGAAGCCAAACCAAATGTGAAGACATAACAATTGTAACGCCATGAGTGAAACACTTCAAATAGAACACTTGGTGGTGGCGTTACCCACCGTATAGGAAGTATTAGACCCAGACACGGCGCACAATTATCGTGGTGCTCCGAAGTCAAATTCCACATTAATGTATTCACACTTAGAATGTATGTCTTCATTGATTGAAGATATACTTTACTTCGTGTGTTGCACATCTAAGTCATCAATATGCATAAGGGTTAGGATGTGTGCCTGATCACAGGACATTTGAGGATTCCAGGATATTTAGCTCACACTGTAACTTGCAAAATCTCTGCTCATCCAAGGGCTTGGTGAAGTTATCTGCCAGTTGCTCTTCAGTGTTGACATGTATGATATCAATGTCTTCCTTCACAACATGATCTCTGAGAAAGTGATGACGAATTTCAATGTGCTTTGTCTTCGAGTGCTGAACTGGGTTGTTGGCAATCTTGATGGCGCTTTCGTTGTCGCAGTAAAGTGGCACTTGCTTCAGATAAATGCCATAGTCCTTGAGTGTTTGCTTCATCCACAGAAGCTGAGCGCAGCAAGATCCAGCAACAATGTATTCAGATTCAGCAGTGGAGAGAGATACACAGTTCTGCTTCTTTGAAGACCAACATACAAGTGATCGTCCCAGAAAGTGACATGTGCCTGATGTAGACTTGCGATCAACGTTGTCACCAGCATAATCAGCATCCGAAAATCCAACCAGATCAAACTCTGAGCCCTTCGGATACCATAATCCTAGAGTTGGGGTGTGAGCCAAATATCGAAGAATTCGCTTCACAGCTAAGTGATGCGACTCCTTTGGTGCCGCTTGAAATCGAGCACACATGCAAACACTAAGCATAATATCTGGCCTAGATGCACATAGATAAAGTAAAGAACCAATCATGGAGCGGTATACCTTTTGATCGAACTCTTTACCATTGTCGTCGGGACCCAGATGATGTTTGGCTGGCATTGGTGTTGTGAAGCCTTTGCAGTCTTGCATACCAAACTTCTTCAGGCAATCTTTGAGATACTTCTCTTGAGATATGAAGATGCCGTTGCGTTGCTGTCGTATTTGAAGACCGAGGAAGAACTTCAGCTCCCCCATCATGGACATCTGATATTGCTCTTGCATCATATATCCAAACTCTTCACTGTACTTCTGATTGGTGCAGCCGAAGATAATGTCATCCACATATATTTGGCACACAAACAGTTCACCATCATATGTCTTCGTGTAGAGAGTGGGGTCTAGGGAACCAGGTATGAAGCCTTTGCTCTTCAGGAAGTATTTGAGTGTGTCATACCAGGCCCGAGGGGCTTGTTTGAGGCCATACAGTGCCTTGTTGAGCTTGTATACCATGTCAGGATGTTTTGGATCTTCAAAGCCAGGCAGTTGTGCAACATACACTTCTTCTTCAATCTTGAAATTGAGAAAAGCACTCTTCACATCCATTTGATATAGAAGTATGTTATGATGATTTGCATAGGCCAGTAGTATGCGTATGGCATCAAGTCTAGCCACAGGAGCAAATGTTTCATCGAAGTCAATGCCTTCCACTTGAGTATATCCTTGAGCAACGAGACGAGCTTTGTTTCTGACAACTTGACCATGCTCATCTTGCTTGTTGTGGTATATCCATTTGGTGCCTATTATATTGTGCTTCCGTGGATCAGGACGCTTAACTAGTTCCCATACATTATTCAGCTCAAACTGTTGAAGCTCTTCTTGCATCGCTTGAATCCATTCAGGTTCCATGAAGGCTTCTTCAACTTTCTTGGGTTCTGTTATTGAGACGAATGCGAAGTGCCCACAGAAATTTGCTAGCTGAGTTGCCCTTGAACGAGTGAGTGGACTGGGTGCATTGATGCTATCAATTATTCTTTCAATCTGCACTTCATTGGCAACGTGGGGATGTACAGGGCGAAGACTTTGCTCTTGCTGATCATTGTCGTTGTTAGAGGGAATGTCTTCAGGCTGAGCATTGTCTTCATGTTGATCAGGTGCTGAGATGATAAGTTCTTCTTCAGGATGAGCTTCAGAAGGTATAATTTCTCCAGTTCCCATTAGCTTGATTGATTCACTGGATGGAACTTCATCTAGCACATTTGGCAGGTGCTCTCTTTGTGAACCGTTGGTCTCATCGAACCGCACATCCACTGTTTCAACCACTTTGTAATGAAAGAGATTGAAGACTCTGTAGGAGTGCGAATCCTTTCCATATCCAAGCATAAAACCCTCATGTGCTTTTGGTGCAAACTTTGAGGTGTGATGTGGGCCCTTGATCCAGCACCTTGCGCCATGTTGGGGAACGTAGTAATTTCAAAAAAATTCCTACGCACACGCAAGATCATGGTGATGCATAGCAACGAGAGGGGAGAGTGTTGTCTACGTACCCTCGTAGACCGAAGCGGAAGCGTTAGCACAACGCGGTTGATGTAGTCGTACGTCTTCACGATCCGACCGATCAAGTACCGAACGTACGGCACCTCCGAGTTCAGCACACGTTCAGGTCGATGACGTCCCTCGAACTCCGATCCAGCCGAGTGTGAGGGAGAGTTTCGTCAGCACGACGGCGTGGTGACGATGTTGATGTTCTACCGACGCAGGCTTCGCCTAAGCACCGCAATAGTATTATCGAGGTGGACTATGGTGGAGGGGGGCACCGCACACGGCTAAGAGGTCAATGATCAATTGTTGTGTCTCTGGGGTGCTCCCCTGCCCCTGTATATAAAGGAGTGGAGGAGGGGGCCAGCTAAGGAGGTGGCGCGCCCAAGGGGGGGAGTCCAACTCCCACCAGGAGTAGGATTCCCCCTTTCCTAGTCCAACTAGGAGTCCTTCCAAGTATTAGGAGTAGGAGACAAGGAAGGGGAAGAGGGAAGAGAAGGAAGGAGGGGGCCCCGCCCCTCCCCCTAGTCCAATTCGGACTAGTCATTGGGGGGCGCGCGGCCTGCCTCTCCCTCTCCCCTAAAGCCCAATAAGGCCCATATACTTCTTCTCCCGTATTCCCGTAACTCCCCGGTACTCCGAAAAATACCCGAACCACTCGGAACCTTTCCGATGTCCGAATATAGTCGTCCAATATATCGATCTTTACGTCTCGACCATTTCGAGACTCCTCGTCATGTCCCCAATCTCATCCGGGACTCCGAACTCCTTCAGTACATCAAAACTCATAAACTCATAATATAACTGTCATCGAAACCTTAAGCGTGCGGACCCTACGGGTTCAAGAACAATGTAGACATGACCGAGACACGTCTCCGGTCAATAACCAATAGCGGAACCTGGATGCTCATATTGGCTCCTACATATTCTACGAAGATCTTTATCGGTCAGACCGCATAACAACATACGTTGTTCCCTTTGTCATCGGTATGTTACTTGCCCGAGATTCGATCGTCGGTATCCAATACCTAGTTCAATCTCGTTAGGCAAGTCTCTTTACTCGTTCCGTAATACATCATCCCGCAACTAACTCATTAGTTCCAATACTTGCAAGGCTTAAGTGATGTGCATTATCGAGAGGGCCCAGAGATACCTCTCGACGATCGGAGTGACAAATCCCAATCTCGAAATACGCCAACCCAACATGTACCTTTGGAGACACCTGTAGAGCTCCTTTATAATCACCCAGTTACGTTGTGACGTTGGTAGCACACAAAGTGTTCCTCCGGCACACGGGAGTTGCATAATCTCATAGTCATAGGAATATGTATAAGTCATGAAGAAAGCAATAGAAACATACTAAACGATCGGGTGCTAAGCTAATGAAATGGGTCATGTCAATCAGATCATTCAACTAATGATGTGATCTCGTTAATCAAATGACAACTCTTTGTCCATGGTTAGGAAACATAACCATCTTTGATTAATGAGCTAGTCAAGTAGAGGCATACTAGTGACACTCTTTTTGTCTATGTATTCACACATGTATTATGTTTCCGGTTAATACAATTCTAGCATGAATAATAAAATTTTATCATGATATAAGGAAATAAACAATAACTTTATTATTGCCTCTAGGGCATATTTCCTTCAGTCCATTCCTGCAGTTAGTACCAATGTACCTGGCAAACACTTCACCATTCTGATTCTTAAACAGTTTATAGTTTGCATCAAAGGATTCATCAATGACAATGGGGTTAGCACAAGTGAACCCAGATAGAGTGGATGGATCTGCTGAAAATTCCTTTGCAGCAACCCATGTGGTTTTGGGGTACTGCTCAGGTTTCCAGTAAGAGCCATCAGCATTCATTTTCCTCATGAACCCAACACCCTCTTTCCTCGGGTTTTGGTTCAAAATCTGCTTTTTGAGAATATCACATAGTGTCTGATGCCCTTTAAGACTTTTGTAACACCCTGTTTTCAAGCAATGTCTTCAACCTAGCATTCTCATCAGCAATATCAGTGGAATTCTCAGCAGAGGGGTTAGTTCCCACATCAACAGTTGAAGATATTGCAACAGTAGCAGCAGTAGAACATTCAGCAACAGTAATAGCATTATCACGCTCATTGCATTTAAGACAGGTGGTTCAAATCCTTCCTGAGCGGAGCTGATCTGTTCGGCGCGAAGTGACTCGTTTTCCTTTTGAAGATATTCATGAGCCGCTCTCAATTTCTCCAGATCTTGCTTCCTTTGAAGATAATCATAGGAAATCTTTTCATGAGTTGTTTAGAGAGTTTCATGACGACTTTCAAGTTCCTCATACTTAACATGAAGATTTTTTATGTCTTCAATTAAGGATTCAGATCGAGTCATTTCAGCACCTAACAGATCATCGCTTCTGTCTAACAGTTTTTGAATATGTTCCATAGCTTTCTGTTGTTCAGTTGCAATTTTAGCAAGTGTTTTGTAGCTGAGGTTTTGAACCACAATCAGAGTCATCGTCACTAGATGTTTGATAGTGAGTAGTGTGTGTGTTTACCTTGGCACGCGTGCCATGAAGCAATAGGTAGAAGCAGAGTAGTCCTTGTCATTTGCATCGATGTCGGTGACGAGGTCATTGTCTTCAGTATTGAAGATGGACTTGGCAACGTATGTTGTAGCCAGACCTGCGATGCCTGAATCGGACTCCTCCTCAGAATCCACCTCCGCCTCCTCAGAAGCGGACTCCTCCTCTGAATCCATTTCCTTGCCAACAAACGCACGTTCCTTGCTAGATGAGCTCTTCTTGTGTGATGAAGACTTTGAGGAAGACTTGGAAGAAGACTTTGAGTATTTCTTCTTCTTCTTGTCATTAGAGTCATATTCCTTGCTCTTCTTCTTCCTTTTGTTCTCATTGTCCCACTGTGGACACTCAGAGATGAAGTGGCCAGTTTTCTTGCACTTGTGACATGTTTTCTTCTTGTAGTCGTGAGCAGAAACTTCATCATTCCTTGAGCTTGATCGGGTAGACTTTTTGAAGCCTTTCTTCTTGGTGAATTTTTGGAACTTCTTCACAAGCATAGCAAGTTCTCTTCCAATGTCTTCAGGATCATCAGAACTGCTGTCAGATTCTTATTCAGATGAGGAGACAGCTTTTGCCTTCAATGCACGAGTTCGCCCATAGTTTGGACCGTAGATATCTCTTTTCTCAGAAAGCTGAAACTCATGTGTGTTGAGCCTCTCAAGTATGTCAGATGGATCGAGTGTCTTGAAATCAGGACGTTCTTGAATCATCAGGGCTAGGGTTGTCAAACGAACTATCAAGTGATCTCAGTAGTGTTTTGACGACTTCATGTTTGGTGATCTCAGTAGCGCCGAGGGCTTTGAAGCTCATTTGTGATGTCAGTGAGTCGGTCAAATGTGGAGCTGGATCATTCTCATTGTCATTTCGCTTGAAGCGGTTGAAAGAGGTTGCGAAGGACACTGATTCTTCTGATCTCTCTGGGTTGAGACGCCTTCATTGACCTGGAGAGGCCAGTCCCAGACCAGCTTAGATGTTTCAAAGCACTCACACGGCCATAACTGTCCTTTGGTCAGATGACCACAGATGATATTCTTGGCTAGTAGAGTCCAGTTGAACGAACTTCTGACATCAGCAGTAGTGAACACTTCTCCAGCCTTGAACGCCGTTCTTGACGACATACCATAGCTTGACGTCAATGGCTTCAAGATGCATGCACATCTTATTCTTCCAGTAGGGATATTCAGTTCCATCGAAGACGGGGCACGCAGCGGAGACTTTAATTATCCCTGCAGTCGACATAGCTAAACTCCAGGTGGTTAAACCGAATCAGACAGAACAAGGGAGCACCTTGCTCTGATTCCAATTGAAAGTGCGTTATATCAACTAGAGGGGGGGGTGAATAGGCGATTTTTATGAAAGTCTTCAATACGTGGGAGTTATGAAGACAAACGATAGAAATAAACCTAATACCCTGCAGCGGAAGGTAGACTACACTAGGCAAGCCATAGTCAAGTATTCAATAGAGTGAAAGCACAATGACAAATAGCTGCAATGTAGTAAGGATCAGGTAGAAAGATATTATGAAGCCAAACAGAACAAGCAGTCACTCAGTGAAGATAAAAGATAATGCAATCATACAATGACTTCACAAGGAGTAACAGTACGTAAAGAGAAGGGAAGGATGAAACCAGTGACTCGTTGGAGACAATGATGTGTTGGACCAGTTCCAGTTGCTGTGACAACTGTACGTCTGGTTAGAGCGGCTAGGTATTTAAACCTGAGGACACACAGTCCCAGACACCTAGTCCTGAACACGCAGCTCAGGACACCCAGTCCTCACCGTATTCCCCTTGAGCTAAGGTCACACAGACCTCGCCCAATCACTCTGGTAAGTCTTCAAGGTAGACTCCCAAACCTTCACAGACTTCGTTCACCGGCGACCACAATGTCTCTTGGATGCTCAGAACGCGACGCCTAACCGGCTGGAGGATGCACAGTCCTCAAGTGTAATAAGTCTTCAGATCACACAGACAAGAAGACTTAAGTGATGCCTAATTCTCTTTGGCTCTGGGTGGTTAGGGCTTTATCCTCGCAAGGAATTCTCTCTCAAAGGCTTCGAGGTGGGTTGCTCTCAAACGACAAAAGCCGTACTCTGAATCTGAGCAGCCAACCGTTTATGGTTGTAGGGGGTGGGCTATTTATAGCCACTTGGCAACCCGACCTGATTTGTCCGAAATGACCCTGGGTCACTAAGGAACTGACACGTGTTCCAACGGTCAGATTTCAAACTCACACGGCAACTTTACTTGGGCTACAAGCAAAGCTGACTTGTCCGACTCTGGACAAGATTCGCTCTCATAGTCTTCACTCGAAGACATAGGTTTTGTAGGCATCACTTCAGTCATTCTGACTGGTTCTCTTGGACCCCACTTAACAGTACGGTGGTTCCTATGACTCAACAAAGAAGAAAAAGAACTACGAAAGATCTAAGTCTTCGAGCTCCATAGGCTTCATGCGGTGTCTTCTCTTGTCATAGTCTTCAATGTGAATATCTTCATATACCACCTTTGACATCAATGTCTTCATACATTTTTAGGGGTCATCTCTGGTAGGAAAACCGAATCAATGAGGGACTTCTACCTGTGTTATCCTGCAATTCTCACAAACACATTAGTCCCTCAACTAGGTTTGTCGTCAATACTCCAAAACCAACTAGGGGCATGCACATCTTATTCTTCCAGTAGGGATATTCAGTTCCATCGAAGACGGGGCACGCAGCGGAGACTTTAATTATCCCTGCAGTCGACATAGCTAAAACTCCAAGTGGTTAAACCGAATCACACAGAATAAGGGAGCACCTTGCTTTGATACCAATTGAAAGTGTGTTATATCGACTAGAGGGGGGGGTGAATAGGCGATTTTTATGAAAGTCTTCAAAACGTGGAAGTTATGAAGACAATCGATAGAAATAAACCTATTACCCTGCAGCGGAAGGTAGACTACACTAGGCAAGCCATAGTCAAGTATTCAATGGAGTGAAAGCACAATGACTAATAGCAGCAATGTAGTAAGGATCAGGTAGGAAGATATTATGAAGCCAAACAGAAAACGCAGTCACTCAGTGAAGATAAAAGATAGTGCAATCATACAATGACTTCACAAGGAGTAACAGTAAGTAAAGGGAAGGGAAGATGAAACCAGTGACTCGTTGAAGACAATGATTTGTTGGACCAGTTCCAGTTGCTGTGACAACTGTACGTCTGGTTAGGGAGGCTAGGTATTTAAACCTTAGGACACACAGTCCCGGACACCCAGTCCTGAACACGCAGCTCAGGACACCCAGTCCTTACCGTATTCCCCTTGAGCTAAGGTCACACAGACCTCGCCCAATCACTCTGGTAAGTCTTCAAGGTAGACTCCCAAACCTTCACAGACTTCGTTCACCGGCAATCCACAATGTCTCTTGGATGCTCAGAACGCGACGCCTAACCGGCCGGAGGATGCACAGTCCTCAAGTGTAATAAGTCTTCAGATCACACAGACAAGAAGACTTAAATGATGCCTAATTCTCTTTGGCTCTGGGTGGTTAGGGCTTTATCCTCGCAAGGAATTCTCTCTCAAAGGCTTCGAGGTGGGTTGCTCTCAAACGACAAAAGCCGTACTCTGAATCTGAGCAGCCAACCGTTTATGGTTGTAGGGGGTGGGCTATTTATAGCCACTTGGCAACCCGACCTGATTTGTCCGAAATGACCCTGGGTCACTAAGGAACTGACACGTGTTCCAACGGTCAGATTTCAAACTCACACGGCAACTTTACTTGGGCTACAAGCAAGGCTGACTTGTCCGATTCTGGACAAGATTCACTCTCAAAGTCTTCACTTGAAGACATAGGTTTTGTTTAGGCATCACTTCAGTCATTCTGACTGGTTCTCTTGGACCCCACTTAACAGTACGATGGTTCCTATGACTCAACACAGAAGAAAAAGAACTACGAAAGATCTAAGTCTTCGAGCTCCATAGGCTTCATGCGGTGTCTTCTCTTGTCATAGTCTTCAATATGAATATCTTCATATACCACCTTTGACTTCAATGTCTTCATACATTTTTAGGGGTCATCTCTGGTAGGAAAACCGAATCAATGAGAGACTTCTACCTGTGTTATCCTGCAATTCTCACAAACACATTAGTCCCTCAACTAGGTTTGTCGTCAATACTCCAAAACCAACTAGGGGTGGCACTAGATGCACTTACAACATGGCTTTGTGCATCGATTGATGCAAAGGCTGGGGATTTTAACCTCCCTTTTGGAGGAAAAAATATCATGTAAAATACTATAGCAAATTATTTTTCGTTTATGCATACGAATTAAAAAGTAGGATTCTTTCCAATAGATTAGAGTAGATGAAGGCTTTCATTATAAACTCGTATGAATTATAAGGAAAAATTGGTACGGTTTGGAATCCTATGTATCAAACATGTCATGTAGCAAAAATTCCTAAGGACTATAATCCTCGAAGATGCTTTGAATCAAAGTGGCCCTCAAATTACATAGTCAACGCTCACAGTAGTATGGTACCATCTTTTTGTGATAGAAAGACTGTAATGGAGGTACCTACAACAATTGGTGCAACAAACCGAAATTGTAAGTACCATATCTTGAACCTAAGTGGGAGGGAAGGCATCAACCTCTTTCCATCACTAGACTATGCCTTACACTCTGCAGTATGGTACTATCTTGAACCCAATAAGCTCAAAACCTCAAAGGAAGTGGGCAACTGCATCTGCAAAAGTACCCAAACTTGGGGGTAACACTAGTGGATGGCGCCAGCCTAGCTGTTGCAGTCATTATCAACAGTATCTCACAAGGCACATATCAAGTTGTTCTTGTGGGAAATATTTCGAAACTGGCCCGTGTTGTGGCTACAACATTGTGCAAGAAAAAAATATTATGGTCAGGTCTAAATATTTGAATCTCCTTCATTTTAATCACATGGGCGCATTTTGTTTTCTTGTATCAACAAGCAACTCCTCTATGCAGGCCATAATGACAAACAAGCAACATTATGAATTCCATAAACCCAAAATACCAGAATATGCAGCTTACAACCTTTTCTTAATAAAAAAAACTGCCACTGCAAAGGTAAGAAAATATGCTTGCATGCATGCAGGGACATTATGAATAATCAGTAATGTAATGGCTGATTGAATTTTACAGATATGGGTAATTGGAGAAAGTTTAGATGCCTCTGAGCGCTAGACAACAAAAGGGCACAGTTTATCCCATACGCGCAATTCCCACCCAGAATGATACGGAGGGACTGCTACACCTACTCGATGACTGCAACAATGGGTGTTCCTAAAAACCGACAAACCTTCATTCATGCAAGGTAATAATTAAGGCCCCACTGAAATGCGTTTGTGCAACAACTACTAGCTATATGTTCTTATTACATTAACCGACTTTAAAACAGTTTAGAATTGGCTGCAAAGGAGGAGGATGAGTGCATGGTGTGTCGCTGGTATTGTTCATGCATTGGAGGGATGAAATATCATGAGTGTGGAGACATGGTGCTCGACATGGACAAAGTTTGGTCTTCTGCAATTTCGCACGAGTTCCACTCCGGTGTTGAAGCTTGATGCCATGGTTGCAAGTCATCAGCAGAAGAAGAGTTAAATGGATAGATGTGTGTTAAATCCGCAAGCCCTTCTTAGAAGAAGACACATTGGCTAGCATAAGTGTGGCATGAAATTTTAGAAGTTTGATCTACCAAGGTTACTTGGTGGGATATTAATACCTTGTCATCTCCTATTATATTAAGTTAAATAGCAGTATACCCGCACATTTGCGTGTCTAGGCCAATGCATGTTTATTTGATACTAGGAAAAGAACCCGTACGTTGCAACGTGTGGAAAAACTACCACGTGTCCCTAACCCAATAATCATGACTGAAGACCTCAATAAATCCACGTCCTTTATTTCAACATGGCATTTTATCTGTGTGCTTATCATCCTTCTCACCGTCGCTCATGGTGGCTTCAATGCTCACACAACCACAATGCGTGTGAATGTGTTCAATCCAAAGGTGTCTCTCTCGGCATAATATGAGAAAATTTTCCTTGCGAGATTTTGATGAGGCTCCAGTATGGTTTTGCGGAAGTGCTCATTTGCAATCCAGATCAACATCGGTACGAAAGAAAGACAGATCGTGCGATATTGATTAAGATTCCACCCTAAGTAGCACTTCAAAAATGTTTAACGGGTAAAATAACATCATATTCAGATTCTACACATGTTTTTAATCAAATTTCATATGTAACATGTTAAAATTGAAGTTAGGGTTTAAAAGATATGTATATATTTTTTATTTTATTTTGTTTTAGATGGGCTTTTTGTTGATTTACCAAAATATAGAGGGGTTCTCTTTAATTCTTATCACAGTGTACTATGGGTTAATTACCAGATATGGCATGGGGTCTTCGGTAAAACTTAAAAAAATGATTCGTTCCTCTAACTTAAAGGTGAACGGCGGGTTAATTAATTACCATAAAAGGCAGATAGTTTTCTGTAAACGCGAAAAATGTTTGGTTTTATCGGACTTGAGTTGGAGTGCAGGTTAATTAACCTGAAATGCAGGGTTTTCTGTTGTAAAATGGACGATGGACGGGTAGAAGCAATATTCCCTTTATTAGTACTTTATTAGTAGGTATAGATTATTTCCTCTTTAAAATATTTGGTCCACGGTGACCTAGCTAGATATAGCCAAAATATAGGTCATGCTTCTACATGATTGTACTTAGTTCTAAATATTTTCATCGAGTGTATTTCCTCCTAGCTAAATAGTGACGCACAAGATCGATCTGACTGAACCATGGCTTGGGTGTAAAACCATTAGTATTGGTCTAGGTGTCGGTATTAGTTATAGATTTCCTTCATTGTACTCCAAGCCTGTAGTACTATATATTTGCCTCTTGGGTTATGCAATACATTCAGTAGGCCACTTCAAGAAAAAGCCATTGCGTGAGCGCCTCCTAACCCCGAGCTGCCGTTGCCGACCAATCCTTAAGCATCCATCTCCTACCTCCCCATCCTCCGTCCATTTTGTCGTTGTTAGAGACTAGTGGCCGGGCTATGCCCTGACACTAGTATGTGAAGGTGGTGGTGGGAAGGTTGTCGATCTGGTAGCCTTCTACATTGAGATGTGATCCACGTGCGGTAACTTGAGATATAATATATGGCTGGACAGTGACGGCATTGGTGTTCTTAGCCGGGGCAACAATCTCTGGTGGTAAGACGTCAGTGACCGTGATCCTGTCTGCAGGTACGCATGCGACATCGGCAATCTTGTGTGTCCAAGGGGGCAGTACTTCGATCGGGCGTGTGGGTGGCGTAGTGGTCCTGCATTACTAGGTGATTGTCATGACTGGTTGTATGGCCTTGGATCTTCAAACCATTCATCAATGTGAAGTAAGTTAGCCAATCGATTTTTCCACTACAAGAGATGACAACGAAATAATAGGACAATGCAGGACTGCCGTCGACCGAAGCGTTCTGAAGTAGGATTTTGGTAGTGCCGGTGACTTTCCTCCCTCGCGCAAGGGGATGGTGTGGGATCGCGAAAGAATTCTGAATTAGAATTTTGGCGGCGTAGGAGACTTTCCTCCCTCGTCAATCTTCTTCATCAACCTTCGTCGTTCTGAGCGTTTGGTGGCGACCTACTTTTGACACAACCCGATTGCTTGCTTGTGTGAACATGATATTCACTTGCGTGCCATCTCATGTGTACACATGTAGATATTAGGGTCGCAGAAAGTGGTGGCGACATCAAAGAATGACTTGGATTTGGTGTTGTTGCTTTAGTACCCGGTCTCGAGCTCCGGCGTCAATACCCTAGGTCTGATCGCAGTTGGTTATACCTAGTAATGGTGGTATTTTTCCTTTGTTACCTTGTTTACGGAATTTCTTGCGTTTGCTCAGACTTAAACTTTAGGGTAAAAACTCATGATCTAGCCTTTGCTGGTTGGATTCGGTGATGGCGACGCTTGAGCATCGTTTCCTTCCTGGATGTGTTTGTACCAGAGAACCTTTCTCGTTTTCCTTGTTATGTCAAGAGATGCTTAGTGTGGATGGTTGTTGATGTTGCTCATCAATCTCCATTTTCCTAGTTGCAGTGTATTTTTCACTTCTTTCTCCGCCTAGGTATAGATTAGGACTTGTATGAATTTGCTCTTTTCTGGCGTAATTTTTGTATGTGCACTGGTGTGGCCATGTGCATCTTAGTCATGTAAAGGCCTATTGTATACTCATTGTGTTTATATCCACCGATGCCTCATTTTGACTCAATAATATCCAGCCTTTGTCGAAAAAATGCAATGCATCTAATCTGTTCCTCTAGCAAAATCAAATAATGATTTCTTTATGGTTACATGGTTGCCGGAAGAAAATATGCGGGCTAATGCTTTGCATGGCATATATTGCCAATTCATGTGCACATGTATTTCAATAAAAATCTTTGGCCATTAATTGGGTCAATTAGATACAGTTATATGTTTAAGAGAAGGTTTCAATGGCATAAATTTTGTGGCATATTATTTGTATTTTGTTGGCCAAATTAATAGTTGAAATCTTCATTGAAATGCCTGTGAGCCTTATAAACCTATAGCTATGAATATCTCAAAGGTAATATAAGATAACACAAACTAATATGCATCTAGTCACTCAAATATGTATCTGAAAAATTCCCTACATTTGAGTTTATTGGGACTGCCAGCGAAACCAAAGGAAAGCAAGACACACTCGATTTAATTCTCAGTGACTGCGTGTGGTTCTCGAAACACAATGAACAACTTGGCTTCTCAGAGCAAGCATATTATAGTAAAGCTGAGTGTTGGCTATATATCATTGTCATGTCAAGTTGTCAACTATAGTCAATCTAATAGCACACTCATATAATAATTACATATAGAGATATATTGTCACATTAATATCTAGCACACCTCACTCAAAGGTTTTTTATAGCCCATGGTGTAGCTGAGTATAAATTTACCGAAAAAGGCTTTCGCCCCGCTTTATATTATAAAGCAATTGCCCAAGCCAAACATCCAATAAGGTTCACACACACACACACACACACACACACAGGTCTAGCACAGACAAGCAGTCAAAGGGTTAATGCTGAGGGCACAGCTCAACAAACCCTGAAGAAACAAAAGAAGCACGCACGCGCGGAGTGCGAGAGCATCTACAGGCTCGGGGGGGGGGCGGAGAGAGCGGAGGCACAACGCGGAAGGCCATCGATCGAAGGTCGGCGAGGAGGTTGCTGATGACGTCCCAGTCCTGGGGGCGACTAAGCGGCCGCCAGAGCTGCAAGTATCCACACATTTTAAAGAAAATGATGACGTTAGTAGCACGTTGAAGAGGCACCTTCTGTAGGACAAGCTTATTGCGTACGGTCCAAAGCGTCCAGGCAAGGACCCCAACGCAAAGCCATCTAATATGACTGTGGCGAGGGGGGGGGGGGGGGCATGAATCTTCGCAAGCAGGTCAGGGAAGTTGGTGTTGCACCACTAGCCCCCAACCGTCTCGCGGAAACAGGACCAAAGGAACTGTGCTGTGAAGCACGAGAAGAAGATGTGGTTGGCATCCTCCACCGTCCGCACATGGGGCACATCCCATCCCCAGGGCCATTACGCTTAAGGACCTCTACGCCGGATGGGAGGCGGCCTCGGATCCATTGCCACAGGAAGATCCTGATCTTCAGGGGCAGGCGGATGTCCCAGATCAAACTAAAGGGCTCGGGGGCCGTCGAGGGGGCGATGGCCGCGTAGAGGGATTTGGTGGAGAAGCAGCCGGAAGGTTCCAGGCGCCAAGAGATGGCGTCCGGGGTGTCGGCGACGTCCATAGGGAGGAGGGCGATGTCCTGAAGGAGGACATCCCAAGCGGCCACTTCAGGAGGGCCAAAGGGGCGTCGGAAAGCGAGGCGCCCTAAGTCAATAAGGGCCGTCTCGACAGAGACACGAGGGTCAACAGCAATGGCGAAGAGCTCCGGAAAACGCGCGGCCAGGGGGGTGTCGCCAATCCACCGATCAAACCAGAACAGGGTCGAGGACCCAGTAGCAACCGATATGGATGTGCCAATGCGAAGCACGAGCAACAGCTGGACGACGGCCTGCCAAAACTGGGAGCTGCCTGAGCGCTGACAGAATGCGAGAGGCTGTCCTTGAAGGTACTTGTTCTGGATGATGGTGAGCCAAAGTCCTCCATCTCCATTGGCAATGCGCCAGAGCCAACGGGTCAGGAGGGCAATGTTCATGCGTCGGGAGGACAAGATCCCAAGACTGCCCTGGTCCTTGGGTTTGCAGATATCTGGCCAGCTGACCATATGATACTTCTGCTTATCCCCCTCCCCAGCCCAGAAGAATCTGGATTGGTATTTGGCGATCTCCTGATGAAGGGTTTCATGGAGGCTATAAAAGCTCATAAGGAACCATAGAAGGCTGGCCAGCAAAGAGTTGATAAGGATCATGCGAGCAGCCTTCGACAACCAGCGCCCTTTCCAGGGCTCAACGCGATGTTGCATACGGGTCACCGTGGGGCGAAGATCGGCCACGGTGATGCGCGAATCACTAATGGGGATCCCCAGGTAAGTCGTGGGGAAAGAACCCAACCGACAATTTAGTCGGTCAGCAATAGCCTATGCTTCCTCCAAGGGGTATCCGAGAACCATCACTTACAGTCCGCTTTTTTTTCTCTCTCTCCTTCAACTGAACATAAACCTGAAGTGGTAACATCTTTTTATACTTGCTCCCATCTTCTCTCACACCCTACATGCAGCAAGCGCAGCTCACTCCGTGCTCACGTATGTGTTCTTGCAAGCCCTGTGCAATTATGGGCCACGGCCTTAAAATTCTGGACTGAACTAAGTGGCCCTCCGGATAGTAATCCCGCACGGAGGGAGCAGATCTTATCGGAGGAAGCATGTTTTCCTTTAAGAATGCTATATGCGTACGCAGTAAAAACTAATTGCGGCATAGACCTACTATGTGGCTCCTAGCTAGTTCAATCTGGGTGGTTGTATCACGCTTAATTAGAACCCATTGTTTAGACAACATTTTCATTGATGGGATGAGATAGCAAGATGACAACATATAACAATAGTAATCAAAAGGACTGCGTCTCATCTCTATCAATACCTTCGTACTGCTATACATCTAGTAAAATTATGAATAACAGCAATAATTAAGAGAGGTGATGTCTCGTCTCTATCGATCTACGTACTCCTATCTACCTAGCTACGTCCTGAGCATCCCCCTCCCCCTACCCCTCTGGTTGGAATCAAGAAAGACCACGACTCGCCTCTATCGACCTACATACTCCTACCTAGCTAATTAACTAGGTCCTGAGCTACCCACGGTTGGAATCTAAACCACCTGCTTATGGCATGTCAGATGCAAAACCCTAAAACGGACACTGTATTTGTCCGCCTCGGCAAACAGTGATACTGAAGCCGGCCATTCAATCATTGCCCGCATACGTGCGAAAATAAGTTTAAACAAGACGGATGAATTTCATGCAGACATTATAATTTTCATTTAAACCGGACCAAATATTGTGATATATTTTAATTAAAGAAAAGGAGGATGATATTTCCTTAAATAGATTCTATAAATGATCGCTTGTCGTTGCTACCTAGCTAGCTATGTCCAGAGTTACCCATGGTTAGAATCTAAATCACCTGTTTAGGGTATGTCCAATTCATACTCCTAAAACGGACATTGTATTTGTCAGCGTCCGCGTCCGCGTCCGCGGACAGTAATACAGGAGCCGGCCATCTAACCATGCCCGCATACATCTCAAAGCAAATTTAAACAAAATGAATGAATTTCATGCAAACAAGATAGTTTTCATTTCAATTAAACAAAGGCGGATGATTTTTTTAATATAATCTAAATGATTGTCTGCCGTGGAGGAGTCCGTATCCCACGTCATGTCTTCTCCATGTCCGGCAAGCTCACCGGCTATGAGCCCGAGAGAGGTGCAGCAGCGAGAGGGGAAGAATAGGACCGGACTTCCTGGACCCAGGCCGTAGTGGCGTCCCATGTGCTACTCTTCCTCGCCTGAGTCCACCGTGTCGACGACGCTAGGCGTAGACGGGCCGGCCTCGCGGTCATAGCGGCGGGGTGTGAACCACAGTGGCGGCACGACCAACACGGAGCTGGCACCGTCCGCGGTTGCCTACGCCTCCTCTTCGTTAACCTACGTGTCAATCTTCGTGAATAGAGCGTCCCTCTCCATCGATAGAATGCGCAACCACCATCGGTTGCGGCGGATCTCGCATGCGCTACGCTTGGACTGGTACATGTCCCGCTACTCATCTAGGAAGCCCGGATCCTTCGCGACCATGACCGCGATGACATCATTGTTCTCCCACTCGCTGGCAATTTTCCCCTCCATGAGCAGGTGCTTGTCGAGGAGTCAGAGGTTGTAGCTTTAGTCCTCCAGCGTTTGCCGGAACACCAACACCGGGGGCGCCTGCTGCTCATCCGTCATTACGGCATCGAAGTGCGCCCGTGCCTGCTGCTCATCCGTCATTACGACGTTGAAGTGCGCCCGCGCCTGCTCCAAGGTGATGCCGGCATGGACCGGCGAGGGTGTGACACGGTCTCGTCGTTGTATGCCTCGTCCATCGTCTCGTCAGCGTCGTTGCCCTCCTGCGACCTCGCCGGTAAGAGCATCTCCAGAAGGCGCGCTAGATAACCAGTGCGCTGGAAAAACCGACTATTTGGCACGCTCCAACGGGCGCGGGAAAAAAAATCGGCACGCACGGAAAAAAGCAGCATCGCGCGCGGGAGTTTTGGCGCATGAAGTCCAGCGCACTAGTTAAAAGCCACGCCCGGGCGCCCGCCAACCGCCACCATTTCCCTCCCCCGCGCCTTCTTCCTCGCTTCTTCCAGTGCCTTACCGCCGCCGTGCCTTCTCCCCCACCTCTCCCAGCGCCCCCCGCCGCCGCCCCTTCTCCCCTGTGTCTTTTAGCGCCCTGCCATGCCGCCGTGCCCCGAGAGCAGCGCGGGCGTGGCGCCTCGGGAGGCCACAGGCGCAGATGAGCAGGCACATGAACTCACGGCTCCCCCGTGACTAATCACCAAGGAGGATCGCCGCATCCAGCGGAGGCAGGAGCGCCGCCTCCTCATCGCCGAGGCGGATGAGCACGCCATGGCGGTGTGGCGTGAGCACTTCCCGCAGGATGTCGTCGACGAGAACGAGTTCTGGGCGCGGAGTAGGGCGGAGCGAGTCGCGCATCGGACGAACAAGCGTGTGCGGAAGGCACTGGCGGAAGCCCAGTGCGACCTGGGACCTGCGTCGACCTAGGACGAGGAAGATCCTCGGTGGACCGACGCGTTTACGTTGTCGGACTACACCTTGAGGAGGATGGCGAGTGGTTTATCTAGTTGCTGACGCGTTTATATAGTATATTTGCATGGTAGCATCGTTTTTATCTAGTTTTATTTGCATCTATGGACTAGCTTGCGGCGTGGGTCTTGAATTTGAACTATGTGTTCTTTCATATATTTTCGTATGTGTTGCTTCAATTTTTTTCAAGTACCGGCTGCTCGCGCGCGCTGAATTTTGCAACGGCTGCTGACGCTATAGCAGTGCGCTAAATTTTGCAGCACCTGGTAAAACAAACACCCTCCTGCACGCTAAAAAACGCTATTTCCGCGATGAAAAAAATTTAGCACGCCATGCTACGGCGCGTGTTGGAGATGCTATAAGGCAGCCTCTACTGCACTCAATGTATTGAATGTTATTGGTCTTAATTTCTGTGTGATGAGAGAGAGAGACATATTTTCTACTTTAAAATGCATTGAGAATATAGAAATATACTTTTTTTATGGATAAATTTTGAATGCTAGACGTCCATTTATTTGAAGACGAAAGAGTACGTCCTGAGCCCCGCTCCCGAACCCCAAATAAATCATCCGTTTTGAGATGGATGGACGCAGGGATTAGCTGCCCTCCAGACGTTAGATTATGCACTGCTTATCGATGGAAAATCGATCGCTGCTTAGTTTCATATAAGCTCACGGCAGACATACCTTTTGCCGAGAATAAAACTCGGCAAACGAAGGAATTCGATAGAGTTTGCCGAGAGCCACATCAATTGAACTCGGCATAACAAAAGACGCCTTTCACCGAGAGCTCTGAGACGTTTTTTCAAAAAGAAGGATCATGCCGGTCTCTGGATTAGGACGATACATTCAGTCATTTTAATAACTATTCATCAACATTTTACGAAGTAATACATTAATAAGTCTGAAGTCATCATCTTGTCGATATCTGTTGCCACTTCTATCCACTTAATAAAGGAGTGCAGATTGGGGCGCATATCCAAACCTCACTAAAGCACAACATTTAAAGCCGGAGGCCCCAACCAAGCCGAATTGACGGGTCTGGATCACACACCGATCCGGCGCACTCCTAGCGGGAACCGCATGCGCATGCTGCAGAGGCCGTCGCCATCATCTTTCACCGATGCATCTTCAAAGTAGATACTGACGCATCCACCTTGCCAGGCCTGTCGTCGACTTCACCACGGTGCCGAGAGCTCGAGACATGGGAATCGGCAACAAGGTGCCACGTGGCACAACCATTCGGGTTTGACGGCTCCGTGACGTTGGGGATGAATTCGCCCAGTACGCCACACTCGGGACTCCGCCACGATTGAAATTCCTTTTTTCTTCATGGAGAATAGCTTTGCCGAGTTCTCTCACGAGGCACTGAATATTACTGTAAAACTATTCCCACGTGCCGCCACATGGACTTTTTTTTTCTGAGTTCTGCAGCTCTCGGCAAACAATTATATTTTATTTTTAACTATGAAAATACTTTGCCGAGTTCCTGTGCTGCAAAGCTCGACTAACAGCCAATTGGAGCTGGCAGTGCAATCAGGTGCCGCAGCTGACGAGAGCGGTAAATGTTACCTTTGCTGAGTCCAAACTCAACAAAAACTCGGTGAAGCACTTCTAATGATTGAATTTCTCTCAAGCATTCAAATGAAAACATATATATTTTTAACAATCTAGCAACCTAGTCACAATTGGCTGTGTGCATTCTAATTATGCAGAGGCCGGTTGTTACTCATAATGCATTGTATCTTCCCGATGCTACATTTTAAGGTAATAAAGCGTTCTTTATCGAAAAAAAGCAACCTAGCTAGTCACATACCAATAAGTCCACAAGTTCCGCAAAGTGGTTTTGTATCCATACTAACATATTCACAAGTCAAATAACAAGTTCGATAAAAAGTTTTTCACAATTGTAACAAGTTCGATAAGAAGTTCACAAGTGACATAAAAACAAGATCATCATACAATTTGCCGACATGACGTCTGCGCTGAACATACACCAAAGTTATAAATCTGGAAAATAAAAACTTCAAAATAGAAAAGTAAAAAGGACTCTAAGATGTTATGCCCGATAAAAATGTGCACCCCTTATCGTCGAACATTGAAAGAACTCGGTAGCATATGTTCCCATTAGTAATAATAAACCAATTGGTTTTACACCATCATCAGGTGTACGTCATCTTGAATCAAATTCAGATTAGTTTCTTATCAATTCTTTTCAAAGGAACGACCAAAAAGTGGTCTGTCCAGATCATATGAGAGGAAAGGAAAGAGGAAAAAAATTTGTTTATTAGTTGAGCAGTTTTAACATGGTCCCTCTTACCCCCTCTTTTCATATGAGAGGTAAGAGTATAAAATAGATCTTAGCCGTTGATCTCATCAATGAATGGCTTGATTGACTCTTACCGTCTTACCTCACATGTAAAAAAAGGAGGTAAGAGGGACCATGTTAAAATTTGCCTTATTAGTGATGTATTCTTATTTAGTTTTGTTGAGGGTGGGAGTGAAGAATGGAAGGGAGTAAGAAATGGTACTAGGTATAGTATATGGCCTTCTCCCCTGTTGGCAATAATCTTGCTTTAATGTTATAGTGTCATGTGGTAAGTCTTGTTAGATGTTCTTGTTATAGTCTCTCTCTCTCTCTCTCTCTCTCTCTCTCTCTCTCTCTCTCGCGCGCGCGCAGAGGATTTTTTGCAGGTCCGCTCTGGTGCACTGAATAAGTATCATGCATACAACAATTATATGATAGACCGGGTAACCACTAGGAAGAGCCGAAGAGGTTGGGGCGCCACGTGTGTCACAAAGAGAAGATGTGCCTGGTTCTAGGGCTGTATATAGAAACTAGATCATATCCCACGTGTTGTTGCGGGAGTGGTGGCAGTATATGAGATTTGAAACATAGATATCTGACTTAAAAAATGAACTGAAATTAAATTACACATGATTTGTTAAATGTATTTATTGAATAAACAATTTTGCATACATGTTTGCAAGTTTATTTGGTTCTTTGCCCATGCGTATTTGCATGGTGAGGTGGACAACTATTTAGTTATTTTGTCAAGTTAGGTCCCCCCTCCTCCCCAAGTGGTGCATATTTAGAGAAATAGGTTAGTGAAGATCAATTATTTGATTATATAGCGATTGGTGTTGCCCTGCCGCTTCTATGGAGATCGCTGAGCGACCGAGTGCTGCTGGGAAGGGACCAATGGCCATTGACCAGTCCTAGCAAAACGGCCACCATGACATGTAAGAAGAACATCCACACGATCGTCAAACAATTAATATGTGTTGCCGGCCATAAAGAGGCTATGTTTGGCGTCTGATATTCTCTCCAAGTCTCAACTGAGTCCTACATTCAACCATGCATCTCCCAACAGATGATTTATTGGGGCGGCAGGAGTGAACTAGCTAGACATATGGAGATACGTAGGTAGATTTATTGGGGCGGCAAGGTAGATGTATGAATTGCACGATATATTGATTCGGTGCAATGTGCACGGTATATATAAGTACAAGGTGGGGCCTCTACCTCAATCTATACAACAACCTAGAAGCGGCACCATGGCTGATGCAAAGACTGGATCGGAACTCCTCAAATGACGCCGCAGGCAAGCCCTTGGTCATGATATCTGCAAATTGTTGGGAAGTAGGAACGTGTAAAACACGAATATGGCCAAGAGCCACCTGTTCCCGAACAAAATGGATATCCAACTCAATATGCTTGGTCCGGCGATGATGTACTGGGTTAGCAGAGAGGTAGACCACCGAGACGTTGTCACAGTAGACCACCGTGGCACGGTCAACAGGGCAGGAAAGCTCCTGAAGCAGCTGGCGAAGCCACAAACACTCAGCGACGGCGTTGGCCACCGCACGATACTCAGCCTCAGCACTGGAACGAGAGACCGTAGGCTGCCGCTTAGACGACCACGAGATAAGTGAGGGTCCAAGGTAGACACAATAGCCCGAAGTGGAACGACGAGTGTCAGGACAGCCCATCCAGTCAGCATCGGAGTAGGCGGTGAGGACAGTGTCGGCGGAGGCATAAAGCGTGACGCCAAGATCCATAGTGCCACAGACATAGCGAAGAATCCGCTTGACGGTAGCCCAATGAATGTCTCGAGGAGCATGCATATGAAGACACACCTGCTGCACGACATACTGGATCTCCGGTCGAGTCAGGGTGAGGTACTGGAGAGCACCAACGATAGACCGATAGAAAGCAGCATCCGAAGCAGGAGAACCATCCGTGGCAGAGAGCTTGGCCTTCGTATCAACAGGCGTAGCGGCGGGCTTGCAGTTAAGCATGCCGGCGCGCTCCAGGAGCTCATGAGCGTACTTCCGCTGATGAAGGAAGAAGCCATCCGGACGACACACCACCTCGACACCGAGGAAGTAGTGCAAATGGCCCAAGTCCTTGATGGCGAACTCAGCACGAAGACGAGCCGTGAGCTGAGTGAGGAGACCAGCCGTACATGCCGCCAGGATGATGTTGTTGACGTAGAGCAGCAAGTAGGCCGTGTCGGAGCCCTGATGATAGACGAAGAGCGAGGCGTCCGAGCGGGTAGAGCAAAACCCAAGCTGGTGGAGAAACGCCGCTATGCGCTGGTACCAAGCGCACGGAGCCTGTTTGAGTCCATACAAGGACCGCGAGAGCAGGCACACATGGTCGGGAAGCGCCGGGTCAACAAACCCGGTGGGCTGCTGGCAGAAGACCTGCTCCTCGAGGTGACCATGGAGGAAGGCGTTGGAGACGTCCATCTGGTGCACCGGCCAAGCACGGGAGACCGCAAGGTGAAGAACCGTGCGAATCGTGCTGGGCTTGACGAACGGAGCGAATGTGTCGGTGAAGTCGATGCAGCACGCTGCCTGAAGCCCCGAACGACCCAACGTGCTTTATAGCGATCAAGAGTACCATCAGGACGGAGCTTGTGTTTGAAAACCCACTTCTCGGTAATCACGTTGGCGTGCCGGGGACGGGGAACAAGCTGCCACGTCCGGTTGCGCAACAGGGCGTCAAACTCCTCTTGCATCGCAGCCAGCCAGAGCGGGTCATGAAGAGCGGCTCGGACGAAGGATGGCAAAGGTGACGGCTCAGAGATGGACGCCGCATGGACGTAGTCATCCGCGGCGTAGCGCGAGCTCGGGCGAAAAACGCCCGTACGGGCGCGAGTGACCGGGCCGGCCACAGGTGCCGGAGGCGCGGGGGCCGGGGGCGCCGAGGGGGCGCTGAGGGGCGCCGGGGGCGCCAAGGGGGCCGACGGCGCAGGCGGGGGGCGCGCCTCAAAGCCAGGGGACGGGCCAGGGGGCGACGCCGAGGAACCCGTGTCACCGGTGGCGGGAGGAACAGCCGGAGGTACCTGCTGAAATGGAAACACATGCTCATCAAAGTAAATGTGCCGGGAAGTGAACACACGATGGGAGACGGGATCGTAGCACCGATATCCCTTGGATGGAGGGGTAGCCGATGAAGATGCAAGCGACAGAAAGAGGTGCGAGTTTGTGAGGAGCGGAGTCCACAGTGCTAGGATAACAAAGGCACCCGAAAATACGCAAGTCGTCATAAGATGGGGGCGTACCGAAGAGAAGATGGTGAGGTGCATAGTTCCACCGTGGGCGGCAAGGGCGAAGGTTAAAGAGAAGTGAAGCAGTAGCGAGTGCATCTGGCCAGAAACGAGGCGGCACATTAGCGTGGAACAGGAGCGTCCGAACGCAGTCGTTCAGAGTGCGAAGGACGCGTTCGGCTCGACCATTCTGCTGTGAAGTATACAGACATGTGAGGCGAAAAACTGTGCCGTGGTGTGACAGAAAAGTGCGGAAAGCAAGATTGTCGAACTCTTTTCCATTGTCAGTCTGAAGAGCAAGAATGAGACGCCCAAACTGCGTGCTGACATAGGAGTAAAAGGCCGACAAAGTGGAGAGTGCATCCGACTTGCGTAGTAAAGGAAACGTCCACACATAGTGAGAATAATCATCAAGAATAACCAGATAGTATAAATAGCCCGAATTACTAGGAACCGGAGAGGTCCACACATCGCTATGAATCAACTGAAAAGGAAAAGAAGCTATGGTGGTGGAGTTATTAAACGGAAGGCGGACATGTTTGCCGACACGACATGCATGACAGGTGTGATCCTCTATCTTATTACAACCGAAACTGAAACTCCTAAGAATATGATGAAGTGTGATGGGGTTGGGATGACCCAAACGAGCATGCCAGAGATCGACACCGGCGGAGAGAGCAACCGGTGCGATGGTGGAGGTGGACGGCGGATGCACCAGATAGAGCTCGTCGAGGCTGTCACATCGGTGAAGTACCATCCTGGTTCGAGCGTCCTTGACACAAAAACCACGCTCGTCAAATTCAACAGTAACAGGATTTCACGAGTTAAACAACGAACGGAAACAAGATTCTTAATAAGATGAGGGGACACAAGAATGTTAGACAAAGTAATAGGCATAGAAGTAGAAGGAAAAAAGTGTGCCCAACATGTGTGATAGGTAGTGTGGAACCGTCGCCGACAATGATGTGGCGGTCGGTGGTGATAGGGGTGAAGGAGGCAAGATTATCAGGATGAGCAAACATGTGAGCCGTAGCCCCGGTGTCCATGTACCAATCACCGCCTCCAGTGTAGTTGTTCGGCGTGGGCGCAGCGTGCAGCGCGGCGAGGAGCGCCGGATTCCAAGGTGCCGGCGGCAGGACCGGCGAGGACGGCGGCGGGACCGCAGGGAGACCGTAGGCGCCGCTCATCTGCGGCGGTGGGTATCCTCCGTATGGCTGCGGAGCGGCGTAGTAGGCCTGGTGCGCCGGTGGGTGCGACACGGGAAGCGTCGGTGCATGAGCCCGTGGAACCGGCATGGTGTACGCATGGACAACACCGGTCCAGGGGTTGTAGCCGGAGGCCCATGGGGGCGGCACCTGGAGCTGCTGCGGCACCTGAAACTGCTGCTGCTGGCCAGCTTGCTGCGGCTGCTGCTGCTGCTGACCGCCGCGTCGGCCACCGCGCCGGCCCTCGCGGCGCTTTTCAGCGGGAGAAGCGGGGGGCATGGGTGGGCCGTACGGCAGGGGCAGGAGCCCTGGCTGCTGGGGCGCCGGAAAAGGCGTCTGATGACGCTACTGGGGTGCCGGGGCAGCGGGAGGCGCCGGAGGCCCACCGCGGGAGGTGCCGACAACGAGGGCGGTGTGGATGGCGCGCGTCTTTACCTGCTTCATCCGCTTCTCCTCCAAGCGGAGATACACAACGAACTTGGCGAAGGACGGGTTGGGGATGAGGCTGAGGTTCCCCGCGGCGTTGCCGAAATCCTCGTTGAGTCCGGCGGTGAGCGTGCTGAGGAGGAGGTCATCATCGACCTTGGCGCCAATATCGCGAAGCTCATCGGCGAGAGTCTTAAGGCGGCGACAATTGTGGTCGATGGAGGTGTTGTCCTGATGACACCCAAAGAACTCTTGCTGTAGAAAAACGCGACGCTGGAGCTTGTTGTCGGTGAAGAGCCCGTTCAGCTTGGTCCACACGGCGCAGGCATCATCACCGTCCGTCACGACCGTCTGGAAGAGGTCGGGCGTGATGGTGAGGAAAAACCAGCAGATGATCGTGGTGTCGATGGTGGACCAGTCGTGAAACTCGGGGACGAGACTGGAGTCAACGGTGCCGTCCACGTGATCCATGAGATGGTACTTCCGGAACACAAGGGAGAAGTACGTCTTCCACGTGTTGTAGGAGGAGTCCGCCTGGGAGAGACGAACCGGCATCCGCTCGAAGATGTTGAGCCTGCGGATGTCGTTGACGTCGGGAGGGTTGGCGTCGGCAAACGGGTTGGAGTTGGTGGACGCGGAGGAAGTGACTGACGACATGACGAGGCGACTCGGTGGCTCAGGTCAGCGGCAACAGCGTTTTGCGAGGCGAGCGGGTACTGGCAAGGCGAGCAGAGAGGCGTGCGGCATGCGTCCGATCAGACGGGACGAGCAGCTGGCAGGCGAGGTTGGCGCGTAGCGGCTGGCAGCGTGCGGGCGTAGCAGCTGGCGCGTAGTGGCGAGCAGCGTGCAGGCGAGGTGGGCGTAGCAAGCGCGCGTAGCAGCTGGCGGCAAGCGGCGCGACTCACGCGGGTGGCTGGCGGGTTGCGCGAGCGTGAGCGAGCGCTGATCTCGAGCCGGGGCGGGTAAGGGACCGGGATGGGAAGCAGCGGCGGCGGCACGGAGGAGCGCGGCCGCGGCGGCAGCGGAAACTAGGATAAAAGTCTAAACCTAAAAACTGATACCATGTAGATGTATGAATTGCACGATATATTGATTTGGTGCAATATGCATGGTATATATAAGTATAAGATAGGGCCTCTACCTTAATCTATACAACAACTTAGAGAGATGGGCTTAATGTACAAAAGACAATATACACGCACGAATATCATACTCAACAGGCAAGAGTCAGGTTGCCAGACATACATGAGGTATACGTATGTAGAGATAGACGACACGCCTCCTCTACTCATCAACATCCCTTGCATGTTGGCCGGTGTTATGCTGTCACACTTAGCTACCTCATCCCATTATGTTATGTAAAGCAAGTGGTTTATACTCTAGATTATCTATTTTGGAAAAGGAGGACCAGTCCCTGGCCTCTACATCATAATGATGCACACAACCATATTGTTAATTATTCAACATGAATGATTATACAAATATAAAATTTTGGTACAAGTAAAACCATCAAGGGAGGAAAAAAAAATGCTACAACCAGTATAGACAGGCAAACATGCCTAAACATAAAGCTTCTTACTGGAACACCATCCAAACCGGTCGGAAGATTCCCGTGCATCTATATGTCGTATGAGCCCGCCCTTCCGTCGCTTGCAGTAAGGATCATGTATGAATCCATCCTATAGCCTTGAAAAGACCTATACAAAAATTGGTACCTTCATTCTGTGAAAAATTGTCATTATGACAGTTCCAGAAAGCCAATAGAAAAGCACACACCCCAACCCGGATATGTGCCTTTAATTTAGAGTGCACCCCACCCAGCCAGTTACCAAACAATTCAATATGCTAGTTGGCAGGGCAAATTATAGGCTACATGAACTGTATGACAAAGCAAGGTGGCAAATGGACAAGAAACGGAAAGATGATTAATTTTCACCTCAGGATCACAAAAGCAATATTTTTTTATTTCCTTGCCACTGGTGTTTTGACAAATTATCCTTAGTAGAGATCACTTCTCTGTAAAGAAATCACATGAAATTTTTATTTTTAATAGAACCTTGGTTTTCCAATTAACTTGTCTACAAAATGCAGGCCCAATACACATAAGATCCACAAACATAGATTTAACTAATAATACACGTGTACAATATTGATAAGATCCACATATATAGAACCTAAGTTGATACATCTTTTTGACTAAACTATTAATGTCCCTTTTAGAGAATGGAAAACCCAATAAATTTTGGAGGATAGGAATTCTATAGAAATGTTAGCTTTGGTGCCATTTGGAACAAAAGAATTGTTATTCTACATTCGTGTAAAATTCCTATGGAATGGGCTATTACATAGGAATTTTGGAGGAAACCAGAAGAAGGTCCCTCATGCTTTGTCACTTTTTGTGTACAATATTCATGTGTTTACCTGTATGACTTCGAAGCGATAGTTTTGTAGTTTCATATGGTTGTAATTATTGTAGGAATACATGATACATCACATCCCAATTCCCACACATTCCTATTTATATGTTTTGAATTCTTGTGTTCAAATGAGGCCTAAGCATTTTAAGACATTCTATAATCTTGAAAATTATACATTAGCTATCAATTTCTAGGAGAATATGTTGGGTCACATAAAATAAACCATGCGATATAGAAATATATTTGTTAATATCAAAGATTAGAAATGATCCTCTACACTCATGGATATGGCCGACATCTCTACTTTTTAGGTGATAAATATCTTGCAACGAGATAACTAGAAAAACAAATACACAAACAAGAATATAGGGCTTCAGAACAAGATAACCACGAGTCAAGAACATGAATTTATCCAAATTTCACACCCTTAGGGTGGCTGCAGGGGTGCTGGTAATCTCCCTTGGGCAGGCGTGGGGAACACGAAGATATTCCCACTGACACAAAGTCTCGCCTTTTTCTCGTCTAGCCTCCACCAACAAATATCTGAGCTATATCACTAAGTGGCAGACCTTGATATAACTTTTACAAACTTTTCCAGATGAAAATTTACAACTTTGGAATCTTTCGATTAACACCAATGAACTAGGGATTCCCAAAATCCCATGCGTAACAAGCAACATGATGAACTCAAGGGGAACTCAAATTTGGGCTAGTGGAATGATAAATTGGGTGCTCCTCTTTATTTTCCCTTGAAGGATCAATATATTCGGGGGATAACGGGATGAGCATATTAAGCTTTTGGTGCAGAGAGGGAGTGGAAACTTATCTGAGTCAATGACATTCTGGGGAAGAAGGGTTAAGATTATTTATGACCCACTCAAAATCTATCCATCATGTTCCATTTGATCCTCTCTGGAACTTTTGGGCATTCCAGACTGGATAAACATGGAACCTCTGAGTGAGTTCACTAGCTCCTAGAACCATCCAGAGCCTCACTCATAATACTATCTAGAGCGTCACTCAGAATACCATCCAGAGCTCCAATCCACCAGGTGTGTTTCCCAGAGCCTCCGGATGAAGCCTTCGGGTTAGATCAGAAGCAAAATAGCTAATTCTTTAAGGCTTCTCACAAGGTTTTCTCTCTCAACCGAGTGTGTGGATATATGACATGTTAAGATGTTAACCCCCACACTTTTGTCCATCACGGAAGCTCCTCATAATAGTCCAACTTTCTTATGAATATACATAAGATAAAATACGACAATTTAAATTGGTCCACTCATTTCTCCTTTACCTTGGGGGGGGGGGGTGTCCTTACCAACTCGTCTACTTAAGCATGAGACAAATACATGAACTTACAAGGTGAAGGTCATTCACCAAAACCAACTTAGGTGTTAAGGTTTCCTTTAACTCTCTCTCCACACCCGAGCTAGTAGACTCCATGACTCGATCAATTTCTTGACCCCTCCTTCTCGGAGTGGCACAACTGGTAACCTTTCTCTATAGTGCAATGCAAATAAAAGAGGCATGTCAGATCGACCATGACACCTGCCTGAACCGCGTCGCCTCACATTGTACCACTTGAGGAGCGGGATTGAAACCACAAGCACAAAGTGGATGAGGAGGAGGAGAAGCACGCCAATAGCCACCCATGGCACATGAGAGGAACCACTCTCCTCTTCTTCAAGCCAGCTACCATACCCTGCCAGTCATACATGGCCTCCTTGCCATAAGTTGACCTGACAATATCATCTCAAGAACCTCTCAAAATATGTTGTCGCCCCGCTTTACATATAAAGCAACACATCAAAGTACACGGCCGAACCATACAATATGGTGGGGAGGCCCCCTTACAAAGCAGATCAAGAGATACAACATGACCCTAGAACAAGCAAAACACCACATTGCCTGATCGAAGACTCCTGAGCTCCACGACAACGCCCCCAAGAGAGTAAAGGCGCGCCCCCGTGACTACCGACGGCCACCGCCGAGCACACTCGGACATCGCCATATCCATGGTCATCGGTGTTGATCCATCAAACAACATGGCAGCACCTTGAGAGCCTGACTCGGACCGACGAGCCAAGCAGGCAGCAAGTAAGAAGGGCGCAACACAAAGGCAAGCAAGGCGGACCAAGTCAGACCTCATACCTGCGCGCCGCCCGATGTCGTTCACCACCAGGAGCTAGATCCGTGCCGCCCGTTGAAGACGCTAACGACCAGGATCACACCACCGTCGAACTAGAACGACCATGCCGCCCTGTCACCACCTGGAAGACCCGAGCAGCGCCACCGCACCGGGCTGAGATGCCTCGCCAGATCCATTGCAAATCAGCACCGCCACCACACTCTCGCTGCCCACCTCACGCCGCACGAAGAAGACACCACTCGGAGCGCCAAAGCGCCCCTGCCACGAGCACACCACGTCCACCAGAGCCCGCCAGGCCGGCCCCTTCCTGCTCCCGAGGATGCGCCGGCCCAAGGAAAGCAGAACACCGCCACCTTGCAGGCCGCCATATCGCACCGTCGCAAGCAGTAGTACAACCCGAGCGGGAACGGCCGACCCCTCCGCCACCACCTTCAGCCCCCCACCGAGACCCGCCACCACGCCGCCGAACGTCAAGGGCCGTGCACGCCCGGGCCACTGTCGGTTCCCGCCGAGATCCGCCGCCCCAGCGCCAGTGGGAGCCGCGAGGAGCCGCCCTGCCGCCACCGTTGGCTGCACGAGCTTCGCCCGGCGGCGTCCTCCGGTGGCGGCATGGGGCAGGGGAGGATTGGCTGGCCGCGCGCTAGGGTTAGTTAGACACCCCTGATCTCTTAGTGTTTTCCACTTACTCCCTCATCTCGGGAACCTGGCCTCCTAGTCGTGCCTTATAGGAGTAAATTGCAAGAAACCACCACTTTGATGGTTAGGTTATCAGAAAACACTATGTTACATTTTTTTTACAGAAACCATCATGTCTAGCATAACTTTTTTGCAAATAACATTGATCGGCGGATTAGAGCGCTTTGAGTGCGTTTAAGACTTGTGGGGCTCACTCGTCAGGAGCTGACTTGGCAGAAAAATGCCACATATGAGTGTTGACTGGTCCACTCTTTCTCCTTTGTCTCCCTTGTCTTGTGCATTACGCCGAACAGCTTCTGTGCGCTCACAAGAAACACATGCGCAGGTGGCAGCCTTCGCTGGAGTCTTGGCGAGGCCGTTGAGCCACAAGCAGGGCCTACGTCGACGTACTCTGCCGTTGTGGCGCACGCCCCGGTGTTCCTCATGGAGCTCATCGCCGATCCTCTTGCCGGAGCTGCCGTGGACGGCGGCAGGGGCAGCACACGGCTGCGACGCTCTAGGCTGCCCCTCATATCAGACGCTCTGCACAAGGTCCCGTCTGCCGCGCCGCCGAGCGGCTGCTCGCTCCCCGCGGCCACCCCGCTCTCCTGCCTCCTCTCGGCGCTCGCGTCGGCAGCATCCGTCGTGTTCAACCCCGCGCTCCTGCCTCCTCTCGGCGCTCGCGTCGGCCGCGTCCGCTGTGCTCGACCCAACAACGACGCCAACGGCAACATCCTTACCGTATCCGGCCCGGCCGCGACGCTCCGCCATCGTCCTCGATCTGGATCGATTCGCTTCTCTGCCCCACGACGACGGCCAACGGCGGGGCCGTCAAGGGTGACCAAAGCGCACGCGGAGGGAGGGGGACGGATGGCAACTTCTTGGCCGGTGAACGCGCACCGCTCCAGCGCCACCTCCCGCGCGAGCCGGCTAGTGCACGTGAACCAGCGCTCGTACGGTGCCGCCGACGGCGAAGATGCCTCCTGTGTCGACGTGGCTTTTCTGACTAGTCAAGGTGCCTAGGTGGTCTTTTTCTTTTCAACTCAGCTCCTAACGAATGGGACCCATCTGTCATAAACGTGTTTAAAATGCTCTAATCCGTCGATCAGTGTTATTTGCAAAATAATTACACTAGACATGGTGGTTTTTGTCAAAAAAAATGTAACTTAATGTTTTTTGATAACCTAGCCCTTAAAATGATGGTTTCTTGTAATATACTCCGCCTTATAGCGTTCATTGAATAACCTGGTCCCTGCCAATGCAATGTGCTTCCAATACATTATGTCTTAGTTCCTATGCCCTAGATGATTTGCATTAATAAGTATAAACTGCTATGCTATGCTGTTTTAGCTTGATTATCTCTCTGTTTTTGGACGGATGATTTAATTGCTTTGCCGTAGCCGAATAGCTATATATGTGATTAGTGCGGAAACTGAATGGTTATGTTTGTGTATATGAGAGGGTCCTACTTCACACCTCTTCTCTATCGTGATTTTGGTGTACTACATGAGGCACGTTGTTTTGAAGAGTGTTCTATAGATTGTGATCAAAATATCACAACAGTGACGCTGCTCTATTTTTATGATACAAAACATACAAAACTTGATTTCCTCATCCTGCGAATGAAGCAACTAGTGAGATGGTACCAAGATTGTCCCGCGGAAAAGGACAAAGCACTTACCTGTATAACTACGTATCAGATTTTGCGAGCTCGGTGTAAACCCCCAAAAAAATTAGATGTCAATTATTTTGCTTGATGTTTGTCTCTCGTTAGTCCTTGTATGTTTGGACAGGGCAACGAGTCTTGTGTGTGTGGGTAAAAGAGCCTTATGTGGTAAAGATGAAGAATGCATGTTTCATGGGCTTCCACAGGGGAGCACACTCATGGACGTCAGCAAAAAATAATCTAAATCTTCTGCAGAAGCTGGCCATGGAAAGGTCGATGAAGGCGAGAACAACGAGAAGCCAACATATCCAAGAAATAGGTCAAGAGGAGTTTTATAGGAGACCTAACATTGTTTTTCGTATTAAAATTTTCAACAGGACTAGCATTGATATTTGAACCACAATGATATTATCTTTGTTGTGTGTCAAATGGTCTAAATGTACTTTTTTTTCTTTCAGAAACACAATACAGACATAGGTGCTATGCACAGAAACCCTACCCCTATGAGCACCTCCGAGAGACGGGGCCGGCAGATCTTGAGATTGACGATCGCCACAGATGCCTCATAGTTGACAGGCACGCTGTACTGCTGAACAAGTAGCGTCAAAAATCCTCTAATTAATTCATGGTAATGCACCAAAAAGACTAGGCAGGTTCCACCACAAGGAACCTGAGTTGTGTTCTCTGCTGGGTCGATCTTTTCGCCGCTCCATAGGCATGTCTCATATGGATAATAAAGTGTCACAAAATGGTTTTTTGAACTGCCAGAGATGACCTGGTCTGTGCTACTTCTACATCCACGCACCAGCCGTGTCTATAAATTGAGCAAAACTACGGCCAGTTTTGTCACGCATGTGTACACGAGGCTTTCAGAACTGATAGGCAAGAAAGCAGCTCCAAGGTCCCCAAGACGCCATGGCCACTAACCCCGGCCTCTTCAGCGAGTGGCCTTGGAAGAGGCTTGGCAGCTTGAAGATACGTGACGAACAAACAAATTTTGTTTACAGCATCACAACCACCTTACACTAATTGACCATCCTGGCACCCATGCGCAGTACATGGTGCTGGCGCCATGGACGGTGCACGGCCTGCACCTGGTGGCGACCAATTGTGGCGCGAGGCCGACCTGGGCTACGTCCTCATCCTCCCGTCCATGCTTCTCTGGGCACTCCACAACCAGGCCTGGATCACCGTGTCACGCCTCCAGAACACGCGCGGCAAGCGCCAGATCGTCGACCGCGGCATCGAGTTCGAGCAGGTCGACCGAGAGGGCAACCGGTAGGTATTAGTACTGGTTGGTAGTCGCGATCGATCGACGCCGTCTATGAAGGCAAATTGACCTATGTCGTGTGTGTATGTGCTGCGTGCAGGGACGATCAGATCATCCTGAGCGCCATCCTGCTGCTCCTGGGTGCCATGTACCTGCCAGGCGGGCAGCACATACCGCTGTGGCGGACTGACGGCGCGGTTCTGCTTGCGGTGCTACACGCTGGTCCCGTCGAGTTCCTCTACTACTGGTTCCATCGTGCGCTACACCACCATTTCCTGTACACACGTTACCACTCGCACCATCATGCCTCCATCGTCACCGAGCCCATCACATGTACATCTTTGTCCCTCTCAGATTAACCAACTTAGTTCATCTAGTTGATAAATAATCACTGCTCAAACCCCGATGAGTTGATCAACGAACCTGCCTCAAATGGTACATGCAAGTACATCTAATCTAATGAGTGATGACTCATCATCTTCTTATGTTCATGCAGCTGTTATCCATCCATTTGCTGAGCTCTTGGCCTATCAACTTCTGTTCTCGATCCCAATGATCACCTGCGCATTAACTGGAACTGCTTCCATTATCACATTCGAGATATATCTGATTTACATTGACTTCATGAACAACATGGGCCACTGCAACTTCGATTTGGTCCCTTGTTGGCTCTTCAAATGGTCCCCCCTCTCAAGTATCTCATATATACGCCATCGTAAGTGTTTCCACTTCTTCGGTAAACAACAAAAAATCTATCCGGTGGCTCTTCTTTAATCCTACTCTAACCTAAGCAGACAAGGCAATGTTTTATCATGGAAAATTAAGTTTCTTTTCATGATTATATGTAATTCTATTAGGTGTTATGAATTCTTAATCCGTACTCTTACTTCTTAGGTTTCATTCTCTTCACCATACTCAGTTCCGGACATACTACTCTCTTTTCATGCCATTCTATGACTACATATACAACACCATGGATAAGTCATCGGACACATTGTATGAAAACTCACTTGAGGACAAAGAAAAAGAACTAGATGTGGTTCACATTACCCATCTTACCAATCTACAGTCCATCTATCATATCAGGCCTGGCTTCGCTCAATATGCCTCCAGGCCTTATACTTCCACGTGGCAAATATGGATCATCTGGCCTGTGTCATGGCTATCCATGGTCCTCACTTGGGTGTATGGTTCTTGGTTCACTGTTGAGAGGAATGTCATGAAGGAACTCAACATCCAGTCATGGGCCGTGCCAAGATACAACTTCCATGTAAGAATTATGTGAAGTTAACAATACCTTGTTAACTGGAGAAATATAGCCGTTGGAGAGAAGGTAACCAAATAACCACCCTTTCCTTTTTGCAGTATGGATTGAACTGGGAGAAGGAAGCAATTAATAGCCTGATTTTAAAGGCCATATGGGAAGCCAACAAGAAAGGGGCTAAAGTCGTTAGTCTTGGACTACTGAACCAGGTATATATATTCAGTTGTTCAACTTCAAACTATTCTTAATCTTCAGTTCATATGGTCATGATTTAGAAAGTACTGATGCAGTGTAGCTGCTGTTGATCAAACTACATATGTGTGTTTTTGGAAAATCTAGATATACAGTAATAGTAGAACATATATGAGTATGACACTCACAATAATATGATGCTATCTGTAACCCAACAGTCCCAAAGCCTCAATGGAAGTGGGGAACTCTATCTGCAGAAGTTCCCAAACTTGGGGGTAAAACTGGTGGATGGCACCAGCCTAGCTGCTGCAGCTGTTGCCAATAATATCCCCCAAGGCACAGATCAAGTTCTTCTTGCTGGAAATATTTCAAAGGTGGCCCGTGTTGTGGCTGCATCATTGTGTAAGAAAATTATCAAGGTTGGGTCTAAATATTGCTTCATTTTAATCACATGGAGAGATGATGTTTTTATTGTACTAACTAACACGCAATTCTACTGTGCAGGTCATATATTGGTTACCTTCTCTCCAACGGCTATATTTCTCCGGTTAACAAGGTATTGTTAACTTCACATAATTCTTACATGGAAGTTGTATCTTGGCACGGCCCATGACTGGATGTTGAGTTCCTTCATGACATTCCTCTCAACAGTGAACCAAGAACCATACACCCAAGTGAGGACCATGGATAGCCATGACACAGGCCAGATGATCCATATTTGCCACGTGGAAGTATAAGGCCTGGAGGCATATTGAGCGAAGCCAGGCCTGATATGATAGATGGACTGTAGATTGGTAAGATGGGTAATGTGAACCACATCTAGTTCTTTTTCTTTGTCCTCAAGTGAGTTTTCATACAATGTGTCCGATGACTTATCCATGGTGTTGTATATGTAGTCATAGAATGGCATGAAAAGAGAGTAGTATGTCCGGAACTGAGTATGGTGAAGAGAATGAAACCTAAGAAGTAAGAGTACGGATTAAGAATTCATAACACCTAATAGAATTACATATAATCATGA